>NW_003307601.1:561292-606137 GCF_000143455.1 Volvox carteri f. nagariensis | reverse complement strand
CGCGCGCATCAACAGGATCACGGCCGGCCAGGCGCGCTCCTTCATCTCCAGAAACGTCGGCGTGCTCACGTTCACGGCCTGTAGTGCGCCCTCCAACCAGTGCAGCCGTGCATCACGAGCCCGCAACTTCAATGTCGCCAGACTCGTCTCCACCCAGCCCCACTGTACCAGGTGTCCCGTTACCTGCCCTACAAAGCGCTCCTTCGAGGCCTGCTTGGCCTGCTGACCTATAAACTTTAGCACTCCGCGACGATGCGGCTCTATTGCACCACTAAAGCACGCACGCAGCTCCGTGACCAGCCCTGGGCCCACATTGGCCAAAGCGTCTACAACCGCCTCTTCCGCCTGCTCCAGCATCGCCGATACCGCGGATTTCACCACCCGCAGCCCGCATGGGCCTTCCGTCATTGCCCCAGCCTGGGTCATGACGGTCGCCCACCGCTGGGTGTTGGGGACGCGGTCCGACTCCCCGAGATTCAGCGCCTTCCGAGCGGCCCTAAGTGCCTCCTTACGGCGGCGGTGAGCCTCCTGGACGTCCTTTTCTGTGACGACACTGTAAACTGCGAGCTGCCCCTCCGGGCCAGCAGCGGCCACCTGGTGCATTGTTCCTGCCCCCGCGTTGCTGGGCTGCTTTCCTCGAGGCCCCACGTTCGGCCCCTCGTCCAACTGCTGCTGCTCCCCCTCTCCCTCTTCCTGGAGTTCTTCGCGCAGCAGTTGCTTCCAGCCTTCCATGCCGTACCGCCTGATATACCGCGCCACGATCCGCCTCTCTTCACGCTCCGGGTCTCCCTGGCCCTGTCTTGAGTCCCGTGGTACTTCTTCCCCGGCAAATTCAGTCCGCGCCTCCGACGGCGGCCTCACTCGTACCGGTCCGTGCAACGGTAGCCGCGTCACCGCCACGCGCTTTGGGGATGGGGCCACGACTCCAAGTCCTCGCGTACGGAGCCGCTTACCCTTGCTTCGCCTATTCGCCTTCGCCGATGAAGCCTCTTTGCGGGCGTCGTCGCTGTCTGACGACTCTTCCTGTCCCTCCTCTGAGCCTTCCTTGTCCCTTTCCTGTACGCGGTTCCATTGCGTCGTGAAGGCATTCTCTGGGTCAAGGCTAACGGCCTCAGGCAACCCAACCTGGGTATTCGCTAAGCGAGGGCAACCACCCTTAGTGCTGGCCTTCCAGAAGCGGATCCATGCAGGCGGGTTCAAGGTAATCCAACCCTGCGCGGGAGCATGCCCCTGTGGCGGGCCTGCCGGGTTGCTTGCGACCAAACCTACCGGCCTAAGGCAACTCAGCCTGGGTGCTTCGCCGCGCGAGAGCATACCCGCTGGGGCTGGCCTTCCGGATGCATGCGACCAAACCTACCGGCCTAAGGCAACTCAGCCTGGGTGCTTCGCCGCACGAGAGCATACCCGCTGGGGCTGGCCTTCCGGATGCATGCGACCAAACCTACCGGCCCAAGGCAACTCAGCCTGGGTGCTTCGCCGCGCGAGAGCATACCCGCTGGGGCTGGCCTTCCGGATGCATGCGACCAAAACCTGCCGGCCCAAGGCAACTCAGCCTGGGTGCTTCACCGCGCGAGAGCATACCTGCTGGGGCTGGCCTTCCGGATGCTTGCGACCAAACCTACCGGCCCAAGGCAACTCAGCCTGGGTGCTTCGCCGCGCGACAGCATACCCGCTGGGGCTGGCCTTCCGGATGCATGCGACCAAAACCTGCCGGCCCAAGGCAAATCAGCCTGGGTGCTTCGCCGCGCGAGAGCATACCCGCTGGGGCTGGCCTTCCGGATGCATGCGACCAAAACCTGCCGGCCCAAGGCAACTCAGCCTGGGTGCTTCGCCGCGCGAGAGCATACCCGCTGGGGCTGGCCTTCCGGATGCATGCGACCAAAACCTGCCGGCCCAAGGCAAATCAGCCTGGGTGCTTCGCTGCGCGACAGCATACCCGCTGGGCTGGCCTTCCGGATGCTTGCAACCAAACCTAACGTCCTAAGGCGCCTCAGCCTGGGCGCTTCGCTGCGCGAAAGCATGCCCCTGGGGCTGGCCTTCCGGATAGAATGCAGCTCCACACGGTAGCTCGGCCCTTCGCGAGACCTCCTTCGGATGAACCTACAGGCCCCCTCCGGGTAACTAGTTGGTCCGCCATTCTGACGTCCTCCTTCGTCTCGCTGTTGAATGATGTCCTCCAAGCCTTCTTGGACTCCGCCGCGCGATTCCTCGCGCTCTGCCATCACTTCGCTGTTACTGGCGACCGATATGCCAGCAACGTCGGATCGCCTTATCTACTTTCCTATTGAGCTGGGTCCCGAATACAAAGTAAATCCCTATTTAAACAATTCAAACTCCCCAACAGACGACGTTCTGACTTGCGCTTGCTTGCATGGTTGACTGGCGAACTTGCGTTGTCTGGATTCAGCGCTTTGTTCCCAGCTAAACTTTGTAACGAACTACCGTATCAGTCCCTGTCCTCTGGCCCATTCTGGTCTGCGCCTTCCCGCGCCGCACTTGCCGTACTGCACTACAGGACGAGCACTTAATCACGGGTTCCCGGCCTTTGGCTCATGCGTACTTCAATTCAATGTATGGCTACTGCAAAAGAATAATAAATAGTTTCAAAACCGTCACAAACATACCTGCAAGTGAATGCTGTCTCAAACTCGTTTTCCTTGCAGCTGTCGACCATTAGCGAGTGACCTTAGATCTGCATTTAATACATTTGTACGCCGTGCTGTTTCAACTTCAGCATCTGCAACACCGATTTTAAGTTGCGAGGGGATGGTGCCCGACGATGTGACCGCTGGTCTGCAACCTGAGCTCCTTTGGCGGTATTTCAAGGACTTGACGCAAATCCCTCGCCCGTCAAAGCATGAGCACCGGTGGGTCAGCGAACACCGTGGTCCATTCTTCTGTGGTCCATCCTTCTGTGGTCCATTCTTCCGCCGAAACCGACCGCGGTCCTACCGTCCAACTGATTCTCCGCTCACGTCTGCTCTTGCTGCTATTTCGCTTTGTATCCAAAAAGACTGCACCACCGAATCCTTCGGGGTTGCCCCCTCTGACTTCCGGTCCTGCCTAAGTCTCGACAAGGCTCCCTCCCTGAACATCTACATACCCAAATCCACTGCTCCCGCTGCCATTCACCCGCGCTACCCGCCACGCCGAGCCACCCATGTGCATCACCCCGCATAATCCCCACTCATAAAACACACACAGACATACGCACAGACATACGCACACACGCACTGGAAACGCTTCCTCCAGCATTCCTCCAGCACGCCGCGTCAGCTCAGCTCACTAGCATAAAACACAATCTTTCGCGATCACACTGTTTCACATCGGCTAGCCAGAGGGCCGCGCACACTTTCACCCTCTCCATGTACAAGTGACGAATAATCGAACTCTACAGACATACATACTTACTCGCTCACTCACTTGCAGGGTGCTGCAGTACCTAAAGGACTTTGCTGCGGAACGGCAGCTGACGTGGCAGCAGGACGCCGTGGGCAACCTGGTCATTCGCCGGCCAGGGTCAGGGCTCGCCGCCGAGGCGGCGCCGTGCGTCGTCATTCAGGTTGGCGTTACAAAATCGCGGTTGGCGCTATCCCGGGTTAAAGCACTGTGGGTTGCTTCGGTTGTAGATGAGCCGGTTCTGATAATTGCCTATTGAAGCCCGCGCAACCCAGGTGAACTTGATGACCCGTGGGTCAGTGGGAAGTGGGATTGATCCCGTATGGTTCAAACAGGCACGTGTTGGCCATTCCGACCCTTTCCGCTTTTATATCTCGGTGCCCGTTGAATATTTCATTAGGGTGGGTGGGTGCAGCGGATGGGGTTTCCCGCCTGGCCCTGCGTGAGTCTGTTTGTCCATCCAGCTGTGCGGCCTGGGCCAAGGGTAAAGTTATGGCGACGGTGGCGACGACGATGGACGACCCATGGGTCAGTGGTGCTAAGTGGCCAACTGGCAGCAGCAGCGCCTCCTCCGGGGTTCAGCAGCCCAACCCTCCCTCCCCTTCCTCCCACCCTCCCTCCCCTCCGTCCCTCCCGCTCCCCCCATCTCTTCCGACTAGACTAAACCGCCGACTGGTTAGTTACGCCTTCTTTACTTCTGTCTGCAATTCAGTCCTTCCATGTTCATCAGTTTCACTCGCTCGTGGTTCGTCTTCCCCCCCTCCTCCGCCCCCGGGCCCCGGGTGCAATGGTTGTATGTTTTCGGCGCCAGCAAGGATGGAACAGCAGCTTCTCCTTCAGAGGCCCATCCTCACCTCACCTCAGTACCCTTGTGGTGCCTCCGGTAATTCAGCCCAGGTTTCAAGCAGCTGCTTTTTGCTCTTTCCGCCTTGTCGGTCTGTACCGCGTCTGTACTGCGTCTGTACCGCGTCTGTACTGCGTCTGTACCGCGTCTGTACTGCGTCTCCATGCTTTTCCCCTTCCCGAACCGCCCGTGGCCCCCTCAGGCTCATGTGGACATGGTGTGCGAGAAGGACCCCTCCGTAACCCACGACTTCCTGCGCGACCCGTTGGTGCTCAGACGTGCGGGGGACTGGATCCAGGCCAGTGGGACCACCCTGGGGGCCGATAACGGCATTGGTGAGTGGCTGTGGGTAGGGGGCTGGGGGGCTGCGGGGGGGGGGGGAGGGAGACGGTTTGGGGTACGGTTGGGGCGGTGGGTGGCTGGGCGGGTGGAGTGCGGGCCGCGGTGAGTTTGGGGGTGGCGGTGGTGGGTGGGACCTTTCGCACTTGTTTCCCCACTGGGCTGCACCCCACTCAGCCCCACCCCACCCCACTCAGCCCCACCCCACCCCACTCAACCCCACCCCACCCCACTCGGCATGATGTTTGTTGTGTGCCCGACTTTAACCCTGCCCCTGATCGATCCATGTTTGTGTGTGTCTGTGTCTGGATAGAACCAAGCACAACACGCATAACACTGTTGCACTTGAGCGCGCGCGTACGCACACACACATCAGTATCACACACAAGTATACACACACACATATATATGTATACACATGTAGCTGGCTAGAGGATTCGAACAGGTAACGGTGCCTTGCGTTGATAAAGGAGAACGGATAGGATTCTGACCGACATTGGCCCCTCCACTGATGAAGTGCTTTGCCCGTCGTTCCCGTTGGGGTATACGGTTAGGTGGCCCTGGCCAGCGTCAGGCCCGGATCGATAAGTAATAGATACACAGATATACACACAGATATACACACAGATATACACACACGCACGTACATGTACATGTGTGCGCAGGTGTGGCTGCGGCCCTGGCGCTACTGTCCTCCCCACCAACTGCCAAACTCCCCCCCCTGGAGTGCCTGTTCACTGTGGACGAGGAGACCGGCCTCACAGGCAAGTGTACGATATGCCGTACAATAAGAACTCGTCATGTTGTCAGTCCTGTGATTATAAGTGTCTTGCCTTGCAGACAATAAAAGATCTCCCCTCCGTCTCCCCCCCACCAAAAATTGACTCATTTTACGTACGGTGTGTACAACATGTACGGCCTGCAGGCGCCTTCCAGATTGCTCCGGATCTACTCACTGGTCGTACGATGCTCAACCTGGACTCTGGTCGGTCCGAGTGGCTATGTGTCCGAGCGGCTGTGTGCGAGGGGGCGGGATTAAGTGTGTGTGGGGGTGGGGGGGTAAGCTGGCATGTAGGGCTTTCATGCGGGCTACGACGAAGCACGGACGATTGACGAAAAGAAAATATCAAACGGACGGATACTCCAAGGTTTCTTAGACCGGTAATGCAGGAGGAAATGTGAGGCTCCTATGGGGAGATGGCCGGTGCGGGGTGCCTAGCGCTCTTTCTTGGGCTGAGTCGCACTCAGCCCCCGTTCGGGACCCCGTCCGTGCGCGATGCGAAGGTGCGAAGGTGGTGTATGTCTGCTGCCACAGCCTCTTCCTCCTCTTCCCCCTCCTCCTTTGCCAGCTAACCCCCCGTCCCGGCCCCCATGCCATCTAATAGCTGCCGCCCGCCGGCTCTTCGCCCTCCGCATTTTCCATACACACACAACAGCGCAGGTTTCTGTCGCTTTCTCAGCCCCACGACCCCTACCCTTTTCATGAGGCCCATATCCCGCTAAACACCGGTGCCGTGTGCGGTGCGAGTAGCCCGCTGCCTCAGTTTCCTCCCGAACGCCTTCTTCCATCTACCACCTCTCTCCCGGAGTAACACGGAGTCCCTTCTTCTCCTGCCCCTCGCCCTCGCCCTCACCCTCACCCTCGCCCTCACCCTCACCCTCGCCCTCACCCTCACCCTCGCCCTCACCCTCACCCCCTTTCCCCCCTTTGCAGAAGACTGGGGGGAGATCTTCATCGGTTGCGCGGGAGGTGGCGACATGAGTTTGGTGCTGAGGGTAGCGCTGGAGCCCCCGCCATCGTCATCCTCTTCCGCTGCCGCCATGACGGCGCACACGGTGGGGAGTACTGCGGTAACCCACACGCCCAATTAAACTGTCTGTCTGTTTGTCTATCTGTCAGTGCGTACGGGCGTGCGGATGTGTACAATGATGATCACGTCCATCGTGGTGGTCATCATTATAATGATGGTGGCACGGCGCGGGGACCTGAGGCTCGCTTTTCCCAGCCTGGGGGTTGGGTAGTGGGACAGAAAGGCTGTGGGGAAGAAGGATAGCTACGAGTAAACAAGCTTATCTTTCCTCCTTGAGCAACCTCTCCCTCCCGCGCTACCTACCCTACCTCTCCTTCCCTACCTCCCTACCTCTCTCCCTACCTCTCTCCCTACCTCTCTTCCTAACCCTCTCAGCCCCCTCCCAAACCCCCTCAGCAGTTGAAGCTAGGGGGCCTGCTGGGCGGCCACAGCGGTCTCAATATTCACGAAGGTCGAGGCAATGCCGTACAGCTGATGGGAAGGGCGCTGGCGGCGGTGGCGGCAGCGGCGGGGCCGGACGGCTGGCGGCTGGCGGAAATTAACGGCGGCGACAAACGCAACGCAATCGCGCGAGATGCGTCCGCTGTCGTACTGGTGAGTTTTCTCACCAGTACGACAGCGTGTGTGCATGTTTTCCTGCGTGCATGTACGTGCATATGTATGTACGGTTCTTTAAAGATGGGGAGTTATAGCTTCACCCTTGCCCAGTAGCCTGCTGGCACCCTAACGTTCCCCGTTTCGGGGCACTCTCAACCGTCTCCTCACCCTTAAGTCATTTAAGTCTGTTTTCGGGTGTTCAGCAACCACCACTACCACCACTGACATCCAGGGAAATCTGCCCCCGGATCAACTACGGTATTAATTCTCCATTTCACTATTTTACCGGGAGGGTCCATCACCGTCCATCGGCATGTGGGGGGCATCCACCCACTTATTCTTACCTTGCTCCTTGTCGGAATCGATCCCGGAACCTTTTAAGGATTCGAATCACTAATCCGCAAAGTGGAAAATTAAACAGAGCATTGCGTACCTCCATGTCGTCCCCCAGCCCTTATTCACATACCTACCGCCCGGTGTTTGCCTACTGCAGGTAGCGGAAGACAAGCAGGCCGCCGTGGCCGCTGCCGTACAGACTCTGCTGGACGAACTCCGTACGGAATACGGCGCAATAGAGACGGGTTTGACTCTTGAGCTGGTGCCGGGGCTCCAGGACGTGCCTGCCGTGGAGAGCGTGGTGTCCCCGGCTGACGTGGAGAGACTGTTGGCGCTGTTGCGCGGCTTGCCGCATGGGCCCATCAAGTTCTCACATGCCGTACCGGGTGGGTTGTACGGCATCCAATCTTTCATTGCACTGAGCGACAATTCATTCCTAAATTTGACCAAAAGCTGCTTCGTTGAAAGCTCGTTGCTTGTTTGCATTCCAAGATCATAGGATCCCAACATCCCCGGGGGTTTAGGTAGAGAGGGCCCGCGCATTTTTCAAATTTGAATTTAAATTTAGTAAGCGGCAAACATTATTTCCTCCATTTGCGTGCATATTGTGTGTAGGTGGATGAGCGGCTCCTCCCTCCTTTTCCTTCTCACCCTGTTCCCTAGTCCACGAAACCCCAACTGCCTGCCTAACTGCCTAACTGCCTAACTAAATATAGGCCTGGTGGAGACGAGTAACAATGTCGCATCCATAAAGGAGGTGAGCTCTGTACGGCGTTATAAATCCAAACTTCAAATCTTGTTTGCGTAAAATCCAATTATTGCTGCAGCTGCAGCTGCTGCTAAAAGGAGGCAGGAGCCATGACAGGGAGATGATGGGAGGTTGGCGGATGACAGAGGGCGAAGAGCGCACAAACCTGCCGGGGCGAGGAATGGGTGGTCCACGGTCGCATCGCGTGCCTTGATGCGCAGTACTGGGTCGAGGGGAAGCGGCCACCGGCTGCATCGAGGCGTACCTGCCCCACAGCCAACAACCCGCGAGAGCTTCAACCTCTTTTTGACCTAAAAAATGTTTCCAGAGGACCCAAAGGAAGACCTAAACCCCCCGTTCCAACCCTCCCCCCTTCCCACTTTCCCCCCTCCCACAGGCGCCCTGCTCCCTGCCCTCCTTCCGGCATTACGTCATCACCAACACCGTTCGCTCCTCCCTGACGCCCTCCCTGGAGGCTACACGTGACGTCATCCAGGTACAATGTCGTACTGTGCCGTATCTTGCCGTATGTTTGGATATTTATACTCGGTCGGCATGGTGGATTGGTGGTCAGGTTGTCGCCGTTACCAGTGCTGGTGGGGATGAGGTGCTTCTTATGTATGTGCCGTGTGTGCATGCGTGTGTGTATGTGTGTGTATGTGTGTTTGCCACTCCTCGCAGCTCGCACCCTATCCCAGCCTAGCCCCACCCGGGTCGCCAAGGTCCCCTCTATTCAGCGGGTCCCCAAACAACATCCCCCATCGTAGGGCCTGGCGACTCTGGCGGGCTGTGTGGAGGTGCAGCGGGGTGAGGCCTACCCCGGTTGGCAACCCAACTTGGACAGCAAGGTGCTCCAGGTGCGCATGGGTGATATTTTTAAACAATAATACTTACGCTGTGTATATGGCGTTAAGCTTTGTGCAAAGCACCGATAAGTTGTAGATAAAGGGGGGTTGGGTTGGGGGTTTATGGACGTGGTAGGGGTGGGGGCCCGTGGCGGAAGGTGTTTCTCCGCGGACCGGACCCCCCATTCACCACTCAGCATCCTTTCCCCCTGCCCTCCCTCAACCCGCCCACCCCGCTCGCCCGCCCGCTCGTTGCCGTTTCCCTTTACTGTTGATGCGACCAACCAACCAAGCAACATGACCATAATTTGTTAGTACGGCTTATACTGCCGTACATAACGCGCTTCTGCCGTTAGTTCTGACCGTTAGGAGAGGCGATGTCCTCACAGCTCGCATCTGTATCGCACTAGCAAACCAACACCGCCGTCACAACCTTTTTTCACCACTTGTTTCCTCACTTTTGTGTTGTGATATTCCCCTTATGCCCCCCCCCTCTCCGGCCCCCCCAGGTGGTCCGGGAGGTCTACGGGGAGGTGCTCGGGGGAAACAAGTCCGCCAAGGTGAGCGAGTGCGGGGGAAAGTGAGGGGGGAAGTGAGGGGGGAAGTGAGGGGGGAAGTGAGGGGGGAAGTGAGGGGAGGAGCGAGGGGGGAGAGCTCGTTGTAAGGCCCTCCTCCGCCGTTTCTGCTGTGTGAAAAATTGCTGACGCGCATATATACACACACACGTAACTCCGCATTCCCACTGATGGCCCCCTATGTAATTTATATTCCAACCTTTGGACGCATGAATGCGCGCATGCATTTCTCCCGTGTATCCGTACACTTCCGTACAGGTTGGAGCCATTCACGCGGGTCTTGAATGCGGAATCCTGGGGAAGAAGTTCCCGGGCATGGACATGGTTTCGTTCGGGTGCGTGCGTGCGTGTGTGTGTGTATGTGTATTGCAGCTTGCGGTGTGTTCTAACTGTTGGGGGCCCCCTTCCCCCCTTTCCGCCCCCATCGTCCTCACGTTTACCGCCTCCCGCTGCAGCCGGCCAGTCACTCCTACCTCCCCGTGGTTTAGCCGGGTAAAACACACACGCACACACGCGCCCCTCAGTCCACGACGTCATCATTCTACTGCAGCCCAAATTGCACTCCCTGAACTCTAAGACGTGTTCCTCGCGTTGCTCTTCTGTGCGCGTCTTTTGTTGTCGGGGTTTTAGGATTTAGGGTGATGCGGCACTTCGCGATGAGCGCTCGCGAAGAGAGACAAACTAACCAACAGATAACTGGACGAACAAACAGAGACAAGTCTGCACCCTTTCCAACCCCCTGGGTTTCACGTTGCAGACCCACCATCAAGGGGGCGCATTCGCTCGAGGAGAGGGTCCAGGTAAATAGGGTGTTCAGGGTTTAAGGGTTTGATTTCGTGATGTTGTCCGTCGTAGTTGCTTTCAGGGGCATCCGTACCGCACATGTTTGTCAAGCGCATTCTTGTTGTAATGGAGGGAGGGAGGGAGGGAGGGTGAAAAGTGGAGAGTGAAAAAAGTGGTTGTGGTGACGGCCGCCTCCCGAAACCCCACGCCACCACGTCCTTCAGCACGTGAGATGAAATCCAAGGATGTGTTCCCTCTTTTCCTTTCCTCCCCGGCTGCCTCCCCTCCCCTCCCCTCCCCTCCCCTCCCCCCCCTCTCCCTTGGTAACTTTAACATTATTAAGATCTCAACGGTGGAGCCGTTCTGGCAACTAACTGTCAAGGTCCTGGAGCGTCTCGCGGATGTACGACAGTGATCGTACGACTGTCCTCCACGATTACAATTGTCATCATCATCGTCATCGTCGTGTGTCTACGGCTTTTCTACACAGTTTTGCGAGGACGAAAATCTCCAGAGGGACGTGCGGGGACGGGAGTGAGGAGGAGAAAGAGGAGGATGGCCAATGTAAACGATTAATACTACTAGTACAACACTGTTGTTAATTATACAGTTGAATTTGAGGCCCAGACATGCAGCTAGCTGCTCGTCCTGCGGGGTGGGGTAGGTCAGGACGTATATAGGTCAGGACCTTGAGAAGCTGTCGCAGCAGCGGGCGCACGTCACAACCTATAGACCTTTCCGAGGTCTGGGAGACAGGTCATGCAGCGCTAAACGGCGCTTCACTCTCTAACGCGGCCGGTAGGATGACGACAGTGTCGCCCCACCGACACCGTAATATTAACTTTTATGAACGGTACATGGTTCTCCCCGCTTTGACGGAACCCTCCGCCTAATGAGGGACTCCGCCGCGCTTGTTGCGATTGTATTGCGATTGTCGATTGACCGACTTGTTTGTTGCTTGTTGTGACAAATGTTGATTGCCCGGAGCCATCTCCCTTTTACTGCGCGCCGGGGTTTACAATAGTTGACTCGAGCGAACGGGCACACGGTCCCTTACTGGTGTGGTAGTGTACATACTTTTGCCTTGCTTCCAACGGGCACTAGTTCTGCGGCGAATTTATTACATACAATAATAATTCAACACCAACAGGGCCAAGGTCTGCTGCCGGCAGTGGTAGTAGTAGAAGTAGTAGTGTAGCAGCTGCGAGTACCAACCGCCGCTAATTAGCTGTACCTGCCTCGATTCATAAAAAGCGCATGTACCGCACCGCAGCTGCATGGTGCCTCCATGGCCTTCTGCGCGAATGATAACACGCAGCAGCCGGCGGCGTCTTCGCGCCCGCACACATGCAGACATGGACGCATACACCGCTTCCGTACGTACGTTTGCCGGACCAATGCTCCTAGGTTGGCGAGAGCGTACGTGATTCGCAAGACAGGGCAATAATGACAGGGCAATAATGGACCAAATGGGGATCTAAACAATTGGCAGTTTGGTGTTCGTAATTAAAGCCCTGTCCCCCTGCCTTCAAAGCATCAAACACCATTCGCCAGGAGACTCCACAGGCGTGTGTCGGTATGTGTGTACATACCATTTGCTGTTTGTTATCTTTTTATTGTTTGTATGATTATAATGATCATTATTGTCAATATTACCGCTGTGCGCGGCGCACCCGGTCCTGTGCCGTGCCGTACATGCTGTTTTCCTTCCCGCCCGCTTCATCCCCCTCACCCCACTGCCCAAACCCTAAGCCAAGCACCCATAACCAAGTTCTGGATGCTCCGGTCACACCCACCCAAGCTTCCTTCAGCCACATTCAAGGTTACGGTCGTACCTTGCCATAAAATGCAACGTACGACCCGCAAGTCTTCCGTCGATCGTTTCCTTCTAGACTCATCACCTCGTTGTGTACGACTGTACGACATGATGTCTCCTCATTCGTAAATTTTCTATTTTTACCACCTCCTTGCAAACCCCATGTCTGCAAGTAGGGTGACAGCAAGGCTATCCAGAGCTACCTTTCCATTTACTTTTCTAGCTAGCTGGCCAGGCTGACAGCCATCTAGATACAGCTGGACAGCTGGACATAAAAAAATGGCATCAACCTAGAGCCCCTTACGGTAGTCGACTAGACGAATATACATATTTGAAGGCAGACAAAAAAGATAGGAAGATACGTAGGCAGGCATGCAGGCTGATAGGTAGATGGATAGATGGGACTCTTGATCGTTCTCAGCTGTTGTGTTGTGTACTGCAATGCTGCACACGCGCGGGCAGATCCCATCAAGTGCTGTCCACGGGCATGTACTTCAGCATGCGTTCTAGCTCCCCGATGATTTCTTCGCACGACGGCCGCTCTGAGGGGAGGTCCGCCCAGCACACGGACATGAGCCGCCTGAGCGCCAGCGGGCACATGCTGTCGTCCTGAGGGACAGCCAGACGGCCGCCGCCGATCACCATACGCTGCAGGAACTCGTGTGTCCGCATGCCCTGCACGTGGATGGGTGGATGGATGGGTGGATGGATGGATGGGTGGATGGGTGGATGGGTGGATGGGTGGATGGGTGGATGGGTGGATGGGTGGATGGGTGGATGGATGGATGGATGGATGGGTGGATGGATGGATGGATGGATGGATGGATGGATGGATGGACGCGCGTGTGGGAACGGATTGCGGGAGGTACGGCGTGTGTCGGTGTGTCGGTTTGGTGGATCCGTTGAAACTAGCTGCTGCTGCTGCTTTGCTTGTTCTCCCCACACATAATACCTTTCCATACGGCAGGTACGGTTATCGGTAATGCCAAGCAAAGTAGACGAGGTCAGGAATGTGCTGGCGGTGTAATGGAGGTAATGGATACGAAGGAGGCGATGCTGGCGGGATGACGGTCACGCTCCACGAACGTATGTCCGTCTTCCCCCACCCGAACAAACCACCCTGCCACCCCTCCAGCCCAACCCGCGAACCTGCCAGGGTACTTGTCGGGTGAGCATCACCCACAACAACACCCCGAACGAGAAGACTGCATGTGCCGCAAACACACAAACACACAAACACACACAGACCGGGGAGTTAGGGAGCTTGGGGTATACAGCGCCGCTTGGGGATGCCGGGCCAAATACACACACCCAGGGCGTGTGCGTGTAACCACCGGGAGTGCGGGATGCTCACTATCCCTGGTCAAGGCGAGACCGAGTCGAACCATGTCACCACCACCAAATCAACCCACATCATGGCAGGAATCAGAGCAGGGCATGCGAAAGGATGGCCCCCAATCCACCTCTGATGTAAACCCCAGTGTAATCCATACCATCACAAGTCAGGTAGGCAGGTGTGTCAATATGTATCCAATATGTATATCTATTGGTTGGATGCTGGTAGTGAGTTGTTGAACCCATCAATTACATTCTGAAGTCGGATGGGGTGAACGAAATAGGGTGCCCCTCTCGCAGGGGAGAGCAGGGAACTGCCTCCAAGGGAAAGGGGGCCGCTGGTGAAGCTATACCACCCTGGAACAACATACATATATAGTCCATGGCCTCCTGGCTTTGACAGACCCCCCCCCGCACTCGTGCGGAACTTCTAACTTCTCACGTCTCGAAAGTGGCGGCGATTCTTCACGTCCGCGAACCTAGCCACGTAAATAGCTAGCTACGCACTGCCCACGCACTACCCACGTACCCACCATCCAAGCGGTCCGTCAATTTACCCATCCGTGCATCGAAGCACTCTGCGTGTGATCCGGGCCACCCCGGCAGCGCCAGCACCGGCACATTGGCATTGCCGGCACCATCACCATGACGACCGCAGCAGGTGACGGGCAGAGGGGGGAGCCGGGGCCGAGGGGACAAGGCCAGGGAGGAGGAGGAGGAGCCAGTTGGGCTGGGGACCGGGAGTGAATGCAAAGAGGCTTGGAGGCCGATGATGATTGCCCGGAGTTTTTTTACGGAGGAGTAAAGCAACATTCGCCTCAGCCTCAGCCTCAGCCTCAGCCTCAGCCTTAGCGAAGCAATGGCGACAGTGCAGATATTGCCCACCGCACGCTGCTGCCTGCCTCCTATGTATCGTGTGCCCCTCTCCCCCTCCCTCATGGCTCCGCCCCCGGGCCCGCGCGCCACGTCCTCTGCATCCCCCTCTTCCCTATGACCTCCCTCCCCGCCCGCCACTACTACTGATATTGGTCCTCATTGAAGGGCGGGGGACTCACGACGGAAACCCTCCATGAGACTGTGACACCCCACCACCACCGCCCCACCCTCGCCAAGGTCCCACCACTGCTACCACCACCACCGCCACCATAGCCACCACTTCTTCTTGTTCTTCCTCTTGTTCTTCTTCCATCTCACCTGGAGCCATGTACGCCAGACTGCCCGCCTCCCGCCGGTTGGTCTTCACGTACGACTGATACTTGCACCTGGGAGCGAACCAAAGTGCAACAACGGACACAGAATCTCCATCCTCATCCTCACCCTCATCCTCGGTGGTCGACACATGGGTAGGTGGGCGGGTAAGGTGCTCACCCCATTGAAGGTGGGGTATGAAGGTAGGTAATAGGAAACTGGTGATAGTAATAGTGCCTGGCACCGGTATTGGGAGCAGCAGCAGCAGTAGCAGCGACAGCAGTAGCAGCAGCGGTGAGGGGCGGGAGCAAACCGCGTCTCTGCGGCTGCACCCGCAGCAGCAGCGGCGGCTCTGAAGGTGTTGGTGGTGTTGGTGATGGTAGTCGGGGGCCCGGGCTACGCCTCGGACTCCAACAACCCGACCT
The DNA here is from genome assembly GCF_000143455.1 of Volvox carteri f. nagariensis. Classification (NCBI taxonomy): domain Eukaryota; kingdom Viridiplantae; phylum Chlorophyta; class Chlorophyceae; order Chlamydomonadales; family Volvocaceae; genus Volvox; species Volvox carteri. The sequence continues at coordinate 591,096 of NW_003307601.1, read as the reverse complement.
CGACACTCCCGTCGCACCTCCTCCCCCTCCCCCGCCCCATTGCCGGCTGCGGCTGCTTCTGCCGCTGCTTCTGCTACTGCTGCTGCTACTGCATCTCCCCTCCCCCGGGGCCAGGTGGTCCCCGGGGCCCACCTCCCTTCCCACTGGCCCCCTGCCGCCCCTGTCAGGCCCGCCCTGAAACCCGCAACCCTTAGCTTCCATGATTCATCTATACATAGGGCCCACGCACCTTGCCAGTCCAAAGTCCGATATTTTGGCGTTACCTTCCGCACTCAACAGGATGTTCTCGGGCTGCGTTAGGGAGTTCGTGGTGAGTTTTAATCGGGGCGGCCCAGGGAGGAAAAACAACAATACGCCTCAGCCCCAACTAAGGCGTGTATGCATTTAGGGGGCGGGGGTGGAGAGGTTACTACGGGTATAAATATGTATAGGCAGGCGGCTGGCAGAAGTTAAGGCCTGACTTCTGCTCCCAGTCGATCCAGTCGACCCGGGTTCAAATCCGCCTGCCAGCTCCTCGGGTATTTGAGGAGTGATGAAATGGGAGGTGGCCCCCCATCATATGGACGGTGTAGGACGTGATAATATCAACTTGCGAGCTGACCAGGAACTAAGTTGATGCGCCGTTGATCCGCTAGATTTGGTTGGATGCTGGTGGTGAGTTGCCGAACCCAACGAATACATTCTGAAGTCGGATGGGGTGACGGATTAGGGTGCCCCTCTAGCAGGGGAGAGCAGGGACTGCCCCGGGAAAGGGGGCCGCTGGCGAAGTTAACCACCCTGTAATAACATACATATGTATATATATATGTACACATATGTTGTATGACACATGCTGTATACATAATCTCTCCCCTAACAGCCCTATTTGCACCTGGCCAGGGAGGGATCATCATACTAATCGAGATGGGAGCGCACCGTGGATGCGACGGAGAGGATGAGGGTAAGGAGCGGAGGAATCTGAATGTGAGGGATAGTGCTTAGCATTATCATCACGTGTTCCATTATATTTGTGTGTAGCATTAAATGGGACGATAGCGCGGGGAATGGAACTTGAAGGAAGGTAAATCGAGGAAATAGGGGGTGAGGAGGTGTAGTATTCTGGGAAGCGTGTGGCTCGAAGCCTGCACCGCGTATATATACACGGCTCCTGGTCTGGTCTGGAGACACTACTGCAATTTGCGGTTCATGGTCCTGGGTTCGATTCCTGGGTAGACCCCCGACATTGTCGGGAGCGTGAGATTATGGCTAGCTGCTGAGATGTGGAGTTGAGGTCACAGTTGATGGACCGAGATTTGCACGCTGGTTTGGTGGCGATTGCTGAACTCTCTGCTGAACTCATTCGGATGTCCGTGTGTTGCTGTATGGAGTTCAATCCTAGATAATCCGACAATCCAAATGTGTGTGCAGATGGCCCGGAAGCCTCCCACTCCGTAGCAACAACATGTACACGGGGCACCTACAGAGCGTACGCAAGTACGGAGCTACGATGCGATACAACACATATGGTACGATTGCGGCACCTTGAGATCTCGATGAACGATGGCCGGGTTACAGCAGTGAAGGTAATGCAGACCCCGCGCCACGTCCAGCCCCACGGACACCACTCGCCGCAGCGGGAAGGGCTCCTGGGGGGTCTTGTACAGCACATCGGCCAGACTGCGGGCCATGAGCTCTGAAAGGGCAGGCGGGAAAGAATGAGCAAGAGATGATGATAAGGGAAGCGGTAGGAAAAGACGCAGCAGGAAAGGGAGGAGGAGGAGGAGGAACCGGCGACAGGGTGTGTGTGCAGGATGGGTGGGAACCCCCGTGAAATAGGTTGTTACCCGAGTCCGGACGTCTCCCTCAATAACTGAGAGGAGCGGAATGAACTCCGAGCAGAGAAGATTTTACAGTAGGGATCCTTTCCTTTTCCATTAAACGGTAATCCTATATGGAACCACGTAATAAATTAAGTTGTCGGTACTAAAGAACCAAAATCAGCGACGGTGTCCAGAGGGTTATTATTGCGACATGCGAGATGGGATGAGGCGAATGGTGAGGGGTGAGGGGTGTGTTGATAGATGGCAGGCGACGTAATTGGTCGTTGCGGGAACTCGTGGGAACCAACAAAAGTGGTAAGGGGAACAACAGCGAGGGCGCCACAACTGTCTACCATCACCCAACCGCTCACACAACCGTTAACCCCCTCCGCCACTGACCCACTTCCCCTGGCCCCAACATCTCACCTTCCACTATGAAGACCTGCCAGTCTCCACGTGCACACAACACGTGCACATATATCGCGTGTGCGTGTGTATATGTGTATGTGTGTATGTGTTTGCCATATACCATGCAGGTATCGTCGGGCGGGCCGCGGGGGAGAGCGGCGTGCCGTGTCAGGCGGAGGCGGTGGCGGTAGGCAGGAAGGGGGACACGGGGAAAGAGCCGGGAGCGGGGAATGGGGGCATGGGCGATTTGTGTGTAGCGAGGGGTTTGGGTGGGCGCCATACATGCATGACGATGTCATAATGATGGATAATATTTGGTGATGATAATAGATGATGACAATTATACTCATACTAACTATAATAAAATGATGATGCCGAAAATGAGAAGAATGAAATATCCCGTGAGAAGGGTGCGAGTTTTCCCCCTCGCTTGGAGGGGGCCGGAAATGCACCTGGGGGCGGGTACACCGACGGACCAATCGAACTGGAGGAGTGAGCTGAGATAGGTTCACTCAACAACATTCGTTCGAACACCAACACCAACACCAACACCAACACCAACAACACAATCAACACCAACACCAACAACACAATCAACACCAATACAAAAAGTGACTAGACATCATCAGCGACTAGAGGGGCGGATACGCTCACATACGGGGGGCTGAGTGACCCGCCGTAGAATTTGACCACATTGGGGTGGTCAACTCCGCTCAGTACGGCAGCTTCCTGGATGAAAGTTTCCACGTCAGCGGGGCTCGCATCTCCGAGAAACATCCTGAACAGAGAGACAGGTCGAGACAGACAGGGCAGAGACAGGATGGGGGTGTTTTCAGGGTTTTAGGACGCTGGTTACGGTACCCGTACGTACGGTACCCCATTGACCGCGTAATTATTGGAGTTGAAAGGTCCGAGGTAAGCAAAAGTCGGTAATGGCCCTTCTTCCCAACACCGCGCAAGAAGTCCAAACTTCCTGTTGTCGTTCGTTTGCCGCGAAGACAGGTGGAGAGGTATAGGGAAGCAGGAAGCGGTCGCGGCGAAGTAAGGAGCCCCGACCCAGATCAGGTGGTATGTTAGACACCAGGAGGCCATCAACCAGGCCTCTTACCGGCATGCCCCACATCTCACATCACTCCCAACCCCACTGGGTCACCTGACCCACAACACCCTGACCCACATCACCCTGACCCACATCACCCTGACCCACATCACCCTGACCCACATCACCCTGACCCACATCACCCTGACCCACATGTCATTTCCTGCCATCTCCAGCTCCTCCTCTCCCCAGCACAAACAGCCCGTCGGGCAGCACCCAACGGCACGGGGTTTCATTGGCCCCCCAATCGTTCCAAGACAGCACCCGAGGACGTTACAAAAGCCGTTAGGGCCATTAAGCCCCCCAACCACTCGCCCGGCCCGCCTTTAACATCTGGGCTCGGATATCCGGCCGCAGCCCCAGCCCCAATCCCAGGCTCCTGCGACAGCCCCGGCACCAGGGCCCCCCAAACAGACCCGTTACATGGTCTCACTAACTTTGGCAGGAGTTTGATGGCCACCGATTTTCCGGCATAGACGCCCCGGTACACGGACCCAAACTGGCCTTGTCCAATCGGGCAGCTATCCGTCAAATGTATTTCCGTTCCGTAGTCGATTGAAAGGTTCACGCCGGGCTGCCGGGCGAGATTGTTGGCGAGGAGAGCGGCATGCGCGGCGCTGACTATGCCTTGGGATGCCGTGGATGTCGTCCCGGGAGATTTTTGGCTTAGATTGGTTGCGGTGGAGAGCAGCTGGCCGCCGCCGTCCTGTTGGCAGTCGGGAGCAGCGTCGGACATGACCCCATGATCGGCGTATTCGCCCGAGAACTCCGGGTCGTCCAGCTGCTCCGCCGATAAATCCTCCTGCGTTTGTCCATTAGGGCTGACGTTTGCTTGGAAGAGCATCTCCGTGGAGTTGCTCAGGGGCTCCACGGGAGGCTCGGACATGGAAGTTAAGGCATGTCCAGCGGGCGACAGGTAGCGATCCCATGACTCGTATGGCGGATGTTGCACAACGGTGTATTGCTCTTCCAGGAGCTCATCCTGAAGCTCCTCCTTGGGGACGAAAAGGCTAGGTTCGTCGCTCTCCACCTCAAATGTCGGAGCCCGGACACCTCCGTTAGTTTGACTGAGCGTGATTAAAGTAGTAGTACGAGAATTCGGTGAAGGTAAAACTGATGTGTGTGCAGCTTTAGAGCTGTCTGTGGCGTATTCTTCCATGGCATCCTTTCGTTGCGAATTCTCGTGAGTTGTCCTTTCCTTTGGCACACCATCCTGCGCTTCCCTTGCAAGACCCGAAACCTGTTGTCGATTGGGCGACGAACGGAGATTGCCGAAAACCTGTTTTAGTATACGTGAGGGCGCCCGTTCCTCCGCTCCCTCCGCAGATGTTCCAGACGATGTGGCTGCGGCACGCAGCAACTTTTTCATTATATTTATGGCTTCATTGCTGCCGGTTGCTTTGCCAACGCCTGCTCGCCCAGTTAACGGAAGGAAGCACGGCCAGAGCTAAGCTTCTTTAAACGCCGTTATCGTGTTACATCAATACACAAAGGGCACGCACATATCAACCTGCCAGGCAAATAAGAAGTTTAACAGCAGCAATAAAAAGGACGACCTTGCCGCACTGGTTACAAACCTTGCCGTACTAGTTACAAACGTACTCTATAAAGAATGACCGCTAGCATGCGCCTGATCCTTCGCTGCCGCCAGCGCCGCCGCCCGCAGCTGTGGCGGTGCAAAGAGCTGAACGGCCGGCGGCAGGTGGGACAACTCCTCTGGGCTGAACGGTCCAGCTGACAGCGAAACCCGCAGGCCAGTAGGCAATGGCGTCAGGACTTGGGTGTCAGCTGACGATGGCGTTGCGGCTGCTGCCGTTGCTGTCGCCGCAGCTACCAATGGAACGACGCCCATGGACGAGTAACCTCTCGACGCGGCAGCGCCAGGCAAAACAGCCGCCGGCACCAGCCCCGGTGCCGGCGTGGTCTCCCACATCGCTGGGAAAGCAGTCCACGCCGCTTCCCGCGACGACACCAGCCTATCCGCCGACGCGCCAACACCTCCGCCGGCTTCATAACCATCCCTCGTCCACACTTCCCCCAGGCTTCCACTCCTACTCCCACTTCCGTTCGGACGCAAGGCAGTTGTTGAAGTCGCGTCGCCGGCACCCGGCCGCCACTCCCCCCCACCCTCGACGCCGACGCCAACAACACCTCTCCTCGCAACGCCGCCAGTAACACCTCCATCTGCCGCTGCCGCCGTCGCCGACGGTGTCACGCTCATCACAGTGAGCAGCGACTGCGGCGTCATGGGCAACACGGCGCCGGGCCAGCCGGGCCGAAACGCCGGCGGCAACGGTGTGGCGGGGGTAGATGCCGCCGTGGAGGCGGCCAGCAACGCCTCGTTCTGACGTTGCAGGTCCGCTATCTTGGCCTCCAGCTGCCCCAGCTGACCCTGCACCTGGGCCTGAATGGACAGCTGTAGCATCGTCATCAACGCAGGATCCAGGGAGGGCAATCCCGTTCCACCAACGGATCCGAGCGGGATCTGTGGCGCCGGCCATGTCGACGCCGCCGCCAGCACCGCCGCTGCACCCCTGGCGAAACCTCCACTGTCGTACCCTGGGCCACCCGAAGCCGTTGGCGGCGACTGTAACGGCGTAGCGGACCTTTGGATGGATTCCAATGCTTGCGTTGGCATCTTCGCAAGCTCGGGGGCGGCGGCGGTCGTGCCCGGCTCTGCTGCGAGTTTATCCAAGTCGTCGCAGGCTGACCCGCTGGTTGCTTGCGCCATGAAGGCGTCCACCGCAGCGGCTGCCGCAGGTGTAGATGGCGACAACACTGACATTCGGCCAGATGCGGCCCTTAAAGCCCCAGAGGCATCCAGGTTGGCACTGTCCAGCTGCCGCGGCGTCGCCTGTCCTGCGCACTGCTGTCCATCATCCGGGGCGTCTGGCAGCGCCGGCTGCGCTCGTGCCGCTGCCGTCGCTGAGCCGGCGGACGGCTCCGCGGCCGCGGGAGCAGCCACCGTGCCGCAGGGCAGCAGCAGCACCGTTGGACGCTGCTCAGACGGCGGCAGCGGCGGCGGCAACGGCGTCACCAACGACGCTGGGCTTGCTCCGCCGCCGACCGCACCCTTGCGTGCGCGCACTGACATCCTGTGGAGGACCTCTAGCCCGCCGAGGTCACCCCGCAGATCCTCCAGCGCGTCCACCACCTCCGCCGGCGCCACCGGCGGCGGGGTCACCATCACCAGCGCTCCACTATTACCGCAGCTGGCCCCGCCGCGCACATCCCCCAGCGCCCAATTGCCACCGGGAGAGCAATCCCGCCGGTCGGGCGGCGTCCCCGACGGTGACCGTCCCTTCAAGGCGGACGCCTGGGTGGCCGCAGCTGCGTCGTCCAGCGGGAGGGCCGCCGCGGGCTCGCGAACGGAGCTGCCACTGTCCCCGGCAGCGCCGTCAACGCCACCGTCCCCGGCAGCGCCACCAGCAGCTGCTTGCTGCAGCGACGCCGCTAGTGACGCCGCCAACGCCCTGCACTGACTCTCCAGCTCAGCAACGCGGCTCCGGGCGCGGCCCAGCAGAGCTCGGCTGAGCTGCCTGGCTTCCAGCGGGCTCAATGGCCGTCCAGACAGGACCGCAGAGCGCGGGGAAGCCATGAGGGCGGAGAAGGTGCTTGGGGATGAGGGTGCCCCTGCAGAAGAAGCCATGGCGGCGGTGGGCGAGCTTGCGCCTAGCGCAGCGGCGCTGGGGCTGCCGCTGGCGCAGTTGCGCTCTGCACCCAGGTTGGAGACATGGGAGAACCTCCTCAGCGAGCTAGAGCTAGGACACGGGCTGGGAGTCGCGCGCGGCGAGGAGCTGGGAACGCCGCTGCGGCGGACGGGGGAGGGACTGGTGCGGCCACGCTGCTGTGCACACAATGGCAGCAATGACTGTAAGTCCTGCTCCTGTTTCTGCTGTTGCTTCGGCTGCTTTCCTTCTTGCAATCCTTGTTTCTCAAGTTCCTGGTGTGACGGCGGCATCGGTGACGGTGACTTGGACCGCGTTGGCAGCACTTCCGCTGCCGCCTCTCTAGCCAGCGGAGAGAGGCGCGCCTCGTCATCACGCGGCGTGGAGCGAGGCGAGATGGGCGATGCAACGCCGCCCGAAAACTCCCAATCCTGCCGTAGCAGGTCAATGGGATGATGCCTCAAGGGATCCAAGTCGGCGGCAGTGTTGGCGACATCGCCCATGCGCCGCCGCTGCCGCTGCCGCCGCCGCTTTTCGCTATTGCTCAGAGTGGCCCCCGCAGCCAACAGGCTGCGCACATCGTCATCGTCGTCGTCGTCGTTCGGGTGACCATCCGCCCGGGAAGCACACCCCTCGTGCCCCTCCTCCCTCAGCCCCTTGTACCCGTGAGGCTTCACGTCTTCCGCCTCATGAAGCGCCTGCAGCAAGTCAGCTAGCTCATTGATGGCGTAGGCGTTACCTTCCGGCGCCTCCGCCCCCGCCTTCACCGCCCCGTCATCACTGTAGTAGGAACGAAGCCCCCCCTGCCCCAATCTACGCCTGCGGGTTCCGCTGCTGCTTTTGTCGCTGCTCCTGGCGCTTTTGCCACTCGTGCAACGGCGAATAGCAAATTGGTTATTCCCGAAGGGGTTATCCGAATCCAGCGTTCCAGAGGGCGTCGGCTCTTGTGGCGCCGCCGCCTCATGCAGCAATCCCCAGGCCTCGTAGTAGGTGGTATTTCGCTCGGCCGCGTGCATCTGAATAGTGCCACCTTCTGGCGCGTCTGGCGCGTCGTCTCTGATGCTGCTGCTGTGGTGGCGGCGGCAGGGGCGGCTGTCGTCGAAGTTGGCGCCTGCCGACCTGCTTCCCGGAGTAGATGGCAAGGAGCCGTCTGCAGGGTGCGACGTGGCATGGGTTGGGACAAGCCCCATGAGTAGCTAGATATACATAGATAATCTAGGACCATAACGAGGGTTACCACCACCATGGTTACATCACCATGGTGGTGTCAAGTGTTCTCTTTGCTTGACATTGTTGACATGCAGTCTATTCAAACACATGCACGTACCCGAAACACAATGCACAGACGTACCTTCAATACTTCCATCCCGCGGCTTGGCGGGCTCCAGCGGGCTGCCATCTGTGTTCCAGTCTGCAGCGCTCCAGGGGGGCGATATTTCGCTCGTCTCGCTGTACAGCGGATTCGGCAGCAACAGCGGCGTGATCCCGGCTGCTGCCCGCGCTGCCGCCGGCGGCAGCGGCCAACCCGATCCGTCGTCACCTGCAGCCACCGTGCCCCTGCAAACCTCGTCGCTAAGGGAACCGTGGCCGCTGGAAACCACCATTCCGCCCGCATCCGCCGCCGTGTCCGCCGGTGCGCCATTGTAACGCCGGCCGCTGTCGGTGTCGGCAGGTGCGTCATCAGCAGCTCTTCGGCTGCCGCCGCCATCGTCATCGCCGCCCTCATCGTCGTCGGTCAGATCTACCCATACCTGATGCTGCTGGTGCTGCTGATGCTGCGGACTTTGGACCAACATCCTGGGTCGTGGAAGAGGCGGCAGAATAGAGATTTTGGGACTTGCTGCGCTGCCGCTGCCGTTGCCGTCACTGCCACTGCAAATGCGGCCTGCGTCGCCTTGCCGGCTGCAGGACTCCTGGCCGCCGTCCTTCTCTCCATCTCCATGTTCTGCCCTGACTTGTTCACTACCGAACGCGGCTACAGCATCGGGCGGCGAGCTCCGTTGCTGCTGTACAACAGGCTGGGATGGCACAGAGTTTGCACCTGGCGGCGCCGCCAAGCGGCTGCTGCCGCATCCAGCGACGGGCAAGAAGTCAAAGCTCGCAGTGAGGTCCATTATACCGTGCGGCTGTGGCTGCGGCTGCGGCTGCTCCTGCCCCGGTTCAAGGGTAAGGCGGCCACGGCGGCATTCCTGCCTGCTGTCAGCGGCAGCAGCTGCTGCTTCGGCGGCAGCGGTAGCGAACTGATTGCCGCTCCCGCCGCCGGCACTGAGGGGTGCGCCGTCCCATGCAGGGGCGGTGCGGTGCGGCCCTGGGAAGGAGAAAGACGAAGGCGTCGCGGCTGGAGCAGAGCCGTCTACAGTACTGCTGCTGCTGCTGCTACGGTCGTCGCTGGTGAGGTTATAATGCCCCGAGTGGCTGGCGCCAAGTGCCGCCGCCGCCGCCGGCGAGGCCTGGTGGTGCTGCATTGGAGGCAGCAGTACGAGCGGCAACACCGGGAAGGGTCCCGACAGCGTAGCCTCCAAGTCTTCTGTTGTCGTCCCTTTAACCGGCACCGGCGCCAAGCCTAACGCCTCCGCCGAAACCGCAGCTGCCACCGCCGCCGCTGCCGCTGCCCCGGATGCATCCTCGGCCCTCCTTGCCTCCTCCGCCACCACCGCCGCAGCTAGCAAATCTGGCTTAACCTCCATGACTGGGAACACGCCCCAAAATGTAGCGCCCAGATCCTCGCCGGCCGAATCAACACGCAGCTCCAGACTACTCGCTTCTCCAGCCCCTTGCCCATCGGCAGATGCGGCAGTCGTCGCGGCCTCGTTTGCGGCTTGGGCGACAAATGACGGCGCTGGCGTTCGTCCACCGCCAGCGCATCTAGCAACTGTGTCATGCCGCATCCGGACCCTACCGGCCGCGGCGACAGGGCCGCAGACCACCGGCTCCGTCTCGGGCGAGATACCCGCGGACGACGGCGGCTGAAGCCGCTCCAGCTGCAGCTCCTGCAGCAGCGGTGGCAGCCGCGTAGACACCTCCGTCTGGCTGGTGCGGGGCGACTGCGCGAGCGCCGCGGCTAGCGCACGGCCCCGGTGCTCATCATCGTCCTCGTCATCCACGTAAAACTCCGTCTCTGAGTTGTACGCACTGTCGGTGCTGACCGATGTGGCAGCCTCGCTGATGTAGCCCGGGCCGAAGGCGTTGGCGGCGGCGTTGGCGGCGGCGTTGGCGGCGGAGGCACTAGGCAATGATACGGCAGGCACGCCTTGCTGCTGCGCGCCGATAAAGTCTGCCCAGTCCTCTGGGACATCCCCGGCGCCGCCACCATCTCGCTGCTTCTTTCCGGAGCCGCCGCCGCCACCTGCTGCCCTATCGGCGGCGACGAGAATCTCCCATGCCGCGTTGGAGGATAGGCGGTCAATCATAATGGCGTCAGCACCAACCGCGATGCCGGCCCGCGATGCCGCCTCGTCGGCGGCAGTGTCCGTCGCCGCGGCTGCCGGGCCGCACGTCGTGTTGACGCCATCCAGCAGCTCCCGCCGCGCCGCCGCTCGCGGGTCGAGCTCTACACTTCTGACCCAGAGCGTCGCCCCGGGCCCCTCTCCATCTGTGCAGGACTCCAACCCCCGCAGAGCCGATATTAAATTGGACGCGAGGTCAAGGTCCGACTCCGAGCGCCTGCCAGTTTCCTGCGGCAGCAGCCCGGGGAGGTCCGGCTGTTCGGCGGCGCCCTGCGCGCCGGTAGACACGGCAGCTGGGAGAGGCTCCGCGCTTGTGGTGCCGCCGCCGTTGCCGCCACTCAGGCTACGAATGCCTGACGCTGACGTGGCGATGGAGCCGCAGGTGGGCCACCACAACGCCTGTCCGTCTGACCACATATCAGCGGTTGCACTAGCAGGGTCCGGCGCAGCACTGCTTGGCGCAGATGCGGCGCCGGAGGCCGTCAATGGCAGCAGCAGGGTCTTCTCACGAATCCCTTGAGGGGGTGGCAATAGCTGCCGTTGACCGGTGCCGTCAACCGGTTCCGGAGCGGGCCCTTGGGGCTCCCTGTGAGGGCATTTCGGGTGAGAGGAACGAGAATGAGGACGGGGAGAACCTCAAGGCCACGAAAAGCGTGCTAGTGGCAGGATAACCTTCAAACGTGCCCCCAAACCTAGCAGACCTAATGGCGAAATCTGAGGGCTGCCTTGGTAAGACCTCCACCTCCTCTCCGTTTCCTACTGAGAAACAGATCTACAGTCGGCGGAGCGCAGCAGGCCGTATAGCCCGTATGGACTGCATACGGCTAAATGGCATAAGGCAAAACCACCGCGCCATGTGTCCGCAACGGGACCACACCAACGCACGTGCGCCGCCGTACCACCTCCACCCCCACCGCAACATATGAATACCCGCTATCGCCACCACTTCACTCACCTTCCGTCCGGTAGCTCCAGCGACGGTCCCGTCCGGCCGCTGTCCGTCGGCTTGGTCAACGGCGGCCCGGACCGTGCCGCCAACGCGCACACCACCTCCGCCTCTCGGCGCCGCATTGAGTCTACTTCCCTAGCCAGCCGTGCCGCCCGCTGCTCGAGGGCCTCACTGGAGCTGCTGTGGCGCTCCCGCTCCTGCGGCCGCCGCCAGCCATGAGCACGACACGCACCGGGGAGTTGGTAAGCTCTTGTTGCAAGTATGCAGTAAGCAAGGTTAAGAGCGCGGCACTATGGTTTCTTTGAGGACGGAAACAAGCGGAGGCACTTAAACAGTCCGGACGGCTCGGGACGATGGACCTTGGGTGGTTGGGGCAATCTATATGATATTGCACATGTCCTCCGCAAACCCCGGAGGCACGCGCACCTCCATTAAAAGGTTACGGAGCTCCGTCAGCTGGTCCTGTTGTGGTGGGTGGCAGTGGGAATTGGGCCCGGGGGGCCGGGGGATTAGGAGGGATGCTTATTGAGTACATAGGTACGTTGGCGGATATAGATGGATTGTGTACAAAAGCTGGTAAATGGGATATTTAGGTCGGTATGACTGGTAGCTACGAAGGTGGGTAGGCAGGAAGGATATTAGTACTGAACAGATTAAGCATACCCAGCAGCGGGAGGTGAAATGCTCGCTGACTCTACTTCTGGCTCCACGGTTGCTTCCAGCTCCCGTGAAAGCTTTCCTTTCTTTCCCTTTCACTCTTTTACTTTTTTACGCTACCTGCAGGTTTCGGAGCTGCTCATTGTGTTGCCGCTCCGCCTCCTGCGCCTCCTCCGTCCGCCGCTCTAGCAGCCGCCGCAGTTTGGATTCCTGCAGCTCGTGTGCGGCTCGCGCCTCGGCAATGGCCTGCAGCACCAGGCCCAGAAGCAGAGGTTACGGTTTACTTGTCTGGAAATGAACAGGAAAACCCTGATAACTTCCCCACAAGACCCAATTTCCGCGAATGGGGCCCGGCAGCCGTGAACATTGGAGGTTAGCATGCGGCGAAAGGCAACCGGCACGGCCCAGGTTTCGCCAACACAGATTCACCCATCCAGTCATTAATACAGAAACCAGGAATAAGGGTAACTGACAGGATCAAGCACCTGCTTGTGTTCGAGGCCCAAGCGCGCCACGACTTCCATGTGCTGTCGCTTCACCTCTTCAACCGCTTGCTCCCGCCTCCTCCACTCGGCCCCCACCTCGATTGCGGGTCGTTGCAGCTCCTCGCTCCGTTCCGCCATCCCCTCAACCACCAAGCGTGCTGCGGCGTCACCACCGAGGTTCTCAGACCGCCATTCCCCCCCATCGGCATGAGCAGCAGGCCCTGCACTATACGAGCACGCTGCGACAGGTCGAGAATGCCCTGCCGCTGTGGCAGTGGCAGCATCTTCTACGGCGGCGGGTGTTCTCGAACGCGATGCGTCCGCCTCGAGCACGTTAATAACCAGTTGGACGACACCCTGGCCCTCCAACATCTCCATCCGCGCCGTCAGCTCCGCCTCGCGGCGCCGCGCCTCCTCCTCCAGTTGCGTCGCCGCCTGCGCCACGTGCACATGCGCAAGTCGCGCCTGCTCCGCGGCCGCCGCCGCGCCCTCCGCCTCCTCCTTCAGCTTTGCCTCTGCCGCTGCCACTTGCGAATGCGCCAAACGCGCCGCTTCTGCCGCCACCTGAGCCGCCGCCGCCGCGGCCTCTGCCTCCTCCCGCAGCTTCGCCTCCACCTGCATCGCCTCCGCCATCAGGCTTTCCTCCTGCTGCCGCAGCGCGTGCGCCAGCTGCTGCTCGAAAAAGCCTCGTAGCTGCGCCTCGCGCACGTCAGCAGCTTCCGCTGCCTTCGCAGCGAACCTGGCATCCAGGTCCCGTAGCTGGTCGGCATGCGCATTTGCCAGCTGGCTTTCCCGCTCAACAAGCTGCCGTTCGAACTGGTCCAGAAGCTGTGCCTCTCGGTCGGCGATTGCCTCAGCGTGCTGCATGCTCAGCTGAGCGGCCTGCTCAGCATGTAGCCGCGCTAGCTGAGCGACCTGCTCTGCCAACCGCTCTGCATGTTTGCGCCGCGCCTCCGCGTCACGTGTCGTTTGCTGCTCGCGGAAGCGCTGCTCAATCTGCGCCTGGAGCTCCTGCAATTTTGCTGCAACCTCCACGCCCCACCGTTCCTCCGCCTCTCGCCGCTCCTCAGCATGCCGCGCCGCCAGCTCGACGGCCTGCGCCGTCAGCGCCTCTGCCAGCCGTAGTTTCTCTTTAGCAAGAGCGTCAGTGTGATGCTGCTGCAGCTCCGCCTCGCGCTGCTGTAGCTTTGTTACCGCCGCTTCGCGTTCCGCAAGCGCTTGCGCGTGCTGGCCAGTCAGCTTGGCCAGCTGGGCGTGCAGCTCCCCGAGCGTCTCCACGTGCTGCGACGCCATTCTGGCGGACTGAGCCTCCAAGTCGGCCAGCTGGCGAGAGTGCTGGCTGATCAGCTCAGCTACGCGACTCTGCGCCTCCGCCATCGCCGCGGCGTGCTGCGAGGCGAGCTCTGCAAGCTCGGCGTCTTTGCGCTGTTCCAGCTGCTGTCGCAGTGTGTCCAGGGTTGCCTCGTGTTGTCGCACCACCTCAGCCTCCCGCTCGGCAGCTTGCTGCTGTGCGCGCAACGCGAGCGCCTGAAGCTCCGTGACCTGTGAGGTATTGTAGGAATGCACAATCATAGCAGCAGTTGGCGAGGTGCGGCAGTGGCCGTGGAGCCCAGCCGCCATGATGCCATGTGGGGAGGCAGTCAGGGAAGCACCAAGGCGCTCGCGCAACATCATTTTGGGAACGCCTTAACCACAGCGTTAAGCTGCTGCATGAAAAGTGCCGGGAGCAAGCCAGTCATATGGCATACACACGCTGGATCGGCGTCCTCCCATCCCACGATCGCGGCCGTCGCACTGTCTCTGGCACCGGCACTAGTACGGCCGCAGGCAGGGCCCAACCGGCAAGCGTACCACAACGTCCCAGCCGAATCGCTACCTCGTTGCTAATAACCCAGTCGCGCATTAAGCTCAATCAACAACCCACAAGCTGATGTATGGCACGTCTGGCCCAGGCCGGGCTAGCTCGTCTCCCAACGTGACGAGCCGAGATACGCAGCCCTTCCATCCATTCCCCTTAATAACATGGAGGAACTATTTATTTTTGAGTTGGGACACAATACCTTGATCGCAAAGTCAGCGGCCGCCTGCTGGGTCATGGGTGACCCACGGATCGTTGGGCTGGCGGGTACAGGCGGCGAGCTCCCATAGTTCACAGTGCTGATGGGTGATGAGCTGGATGGCACATGACGGGTCGGCGTCCCAAAGACCTGCTGCTGGTGGTGGTGATGCTGGTGCTGTGAATCCTTGGGGTTCCGCCAAGCGGTTGGTTCTGAGGGCGCTTGTATGTCGCTTGCGGGCCCACTCCCGGTGCTGCTGAGTCCGTGGGCGTGTCCGCTGAGGGCCCCGTGCCGATGGGTATGGTGACGCCGTGGCTGGGCAGCGTGAAGATGGCTGACGAGGGCCTGGGTGTCTGTATCCTGGCCCGCTCGCACTTGAGCCTGGCGTAGCCGCTTGAGCTCAGCCTGCGCGGCGTTCACCACGTCCATCCATCATTTAATCAATGTATGGACCCCAGGTGCCAGGACACGGTTTTCCGTTTCAAAAGCGATCGGTTGTCGTTTGTATCAATATGTGCAACATTGATACTTCGATAAGGAATGTTACTGAAACTGCAATGTACAGGCAAGGCTATCCATCAGGTCTCCCACAGCACGCGGAAGTAACAATGCAAAGCATGGGCGGTCCTACGTCTTCCCCAGGAAAAGCGGGAAGAGACATTCCTGCAACACTCTGGGGAGACAACAAATCCCGGGACCTCCGGCGCTGTGCCAGGCGCTTTGCACACGCCAACCATGGCCCCTGTGGCCGCATACACATGCTTTGGTCCTGCAGCCTAATCCGATACCGGTCTGTACTACGCATTCCCTTTCCTTTCCGGCCCTCAGCCACCTCAACATACCTGCATCCTCTCAATCTCTTCCTGATTCTCTTCTAAGTAGGATCTGTACTCCGCCAGCTTCGCCTGGAGCTCCGAAACCTGTTGCTGCAGTGCTGCCACGCGCTGGGAATCGTGCTCCTCTTCTTTTCCATGGCCATGCCGGACCGCCGCCGAGACGGACGCCCTGGGGTTCGTGCCTGGCCCCTGTTGCTGCTTCTTTCCGAGCTCTACTGCTGTTGCTGCTGTTGCTGCTCTTCTCGCTGCTGCTGTTGTTGCTGCTGTTGTTACTGCTGCTGGCGCTTGCACGGGGCCATATTCGTGAGGGCCAACGAGGATGTTCTGGGACGACTGATGGGTCTGCTCAGATAGCTGATGGTGAGCGGCATCCAGCGCTTGCTGCAGCGCTAAATTCTCGCCGCGAAGTGACTGACCATGACAGGAGGGACCATGACGGGTGGGAAGAGGGAGGAAGGCACAGAAACGGGAACCATACAAAACGTGCAAAATGTTACATCGACAAGGCGGACGGGAGAGGACATACGGGCATGCAAGGTGACTCAGGTCTCAGGATATGTGTGGGATGAGGCAGCGGGTTGTGACCCAGACACTAAACGAGGTGAGTATAACAAAGGCCCCAAGCAACACGTGTCAGGATGTGACTAAACAAGGCTTGACAGCATCGGACGTCACCTGCCGTCACCACGAGCATAGGGGAGCAACACAGTCCCTAGGCACGTCAGGAGGTGCGCCGTTTCGGGCAGCGTCTGCCGTGTCAGGTAATGGACATCGAAGCTCCTATCGCAGAAATGCCACCTACTCAAGAAGCGCCACAGCGCCACAAGAGGATGCGAGGCAGGACATGGGCTGGCACGTGATCACGTCACAAGTCGGCCCGGAACCCGTCATCACTCGCCTGCACCTCGTGCTGTAGCTCCGCACCCCGCGATGCCAGCGCCAGCAGCCCGCGCAAAAGCGTGGTCACTTCCTTGTGACCCAGATTGGTTGGGTCTTGCACCGCTGCAGAAAGCCGTGCAGCACAGCATAAGAGGGAAATAGCAGCAGCAGCAGCAGCAGCAGCGCCCCACGCAAAAGGCCGGTATAAGTTATACCGTGTTATACTGTATGACACGATAGGGCCGTGCAAACGCTCTTTAAAGAAGACCAGTATGAGACGTAGAACGATGGGACTGGGGACGTAGGACTGGTGGTTAATCGGAAGGCCACAACCGGCAATGGATAGAGGCCTTTGTCGTCAGGCCTGCCTAATCCCTGGCCAGTAGCCACGCTTCCCTGGGCAACCCGCAACGGACCCCCGCTTCAAGAGCAGACTGACTTCTTCAGCTTTGCCCAAGCTTCCTAGCTTTTTTCCCAACAAGCAAGAACCACTTCGCAGGTACAGTACATCGGAAAGCTTATACGGAACACGCGATCAATCCGTGTCGGTCCTTTCGCTTTCTTAAAAACCAGTTTTCTGTCCGCTGGTGCTTGCTGACTGCTGCAGAACATGACACGGCCCAGGAACAGACGCATACCGCCACCAGGCGCTGGCTTGCCAACATACTTGCATCATGGTGAGGTTCCGGCTGCGGGTTTCTCCAATGCGCCCTGCAGCACACTTACCCGCGTCGGCCCGTGCGCGGAGCGCCCGCACCTCCTCAGACAGCAACGGAACGGCGCTCCACTCGTCTTCCAGGCCATTGAGCGCGGAGCCGATGGCACCCCGCAGCTCTTGAAGCTCCTGGAGCCGCAGGACAGCAATCATCGTCACGCACGCACACTGGTACAAAATTGACGATGAAAATGGCTTTGCAAGCGCCTCGCGCCCTCCAGGGCACGGTCATTCTTCCCAAGGAAAAGTGAATGGGAAAAAGGAAAGGCGACGGCTGGCTCGCATGGCATCTACCACCCAGGCGGAACTCACCCACCCACCAACTTTTGCATGTTACGTCCCACAAACCCACCCACCATGGCCGCCGCCTTGGCTTCTTGTAACTGGTTAAACAATGAGTCCGCCTCGCGCATCTCCGCATCACGCTCCGTGCGCGCCTTGCGAAGCGCATACTGGAGGCTTTCGAGCACGCCGTCGCGACCGAGGCCCTAAGCCGAACGGCGTGTGCCGCAGAAGAAACGGATGCAGCAGCAGGCTTCAGTTCGGCGCGCAAGAGCACCGCATGCGTGAGTTTACCAGCAGCACATTCCATTCGACATGTTCGGTTCAGCCTGCTAGCATGACAGCCATGGGCATTCTGTGCATGTCTACAACAGAGCCTGCGTCCGCGCTGCGTCAGGACGCCAGCGCGCGCCGCCAAGGGGCACGAAAAGACGTTGCTCACCTTGCCGACTTTCTCCGCCACCGTGGCGAGCTGCTGCTCCAGCTGCTCATTCTCAGCCTGTGTTGGTCCAGCACACCAAGGGGAATGACTCACAGCAGTGTGAAAGAAGCGACCGCTTGAAGGGCTGGGGAGGTGGAGAAGGTTACACACGGCGCATTATGGCGTAGACGTGCTTTGCGTGAGGCCCCGTCGATAGCCAGGTCTTGTCCTTGGAGCGGATGTGGTTCACAATGGCTATAATGTATGGGCTTCCGTTGGATGAGATAAAGGGTGGCTTCGTTTGCAAAAATGCCCTACGGATTCCCGAGTTACTGAAACCCTGCTGGCAGTACTAGCTGCCCTATGGATGCAAAAGTAATGGCTTGTAAAGTTTGCCCGTCATACCAGAGCCTACCCTTAATAGCACCAGCTCTTCCTCTCGCGCCATATCCCAAATCTGGAGCTCTTGGCTTTGTATGACCAACTTGGTGCGCTCCGTCTCCAGGCGAGTTGCCTGCGTTTTAATGATTCATAGATCAGGGATACATCTGTTGGCCTAAACCATAGGTAATCGCTTGCGGGGCGATTGAAAGCCGAGCTCAATCCCCGCTTGTAGATGCCAACACATCCTTTGCGGTTTGCCTCACCGCTGCCTGAATTCCATCGATTGCTTTGCCGAGAGCCAAGTCGCCCTGGCTGCTCCTACTTGTCGCAATCGCAAAAAGCTCGGAGGGCAGCTTGACTGGCGCCACATTTGCTGTCGGCAAAGACGGACGCTCTGTCGCTGGGCGCCGCTTTGACTTTGCAGGGCTTGGGCTTGCTACACAAGCTAGAACCGGAGTTGAAAGTTTACCATGGCGTGGGGGCTGCTTTACGGTTAGCTCACGACTAGCCAACGACTGGCTGTCGCTCATAGTATTGACTTTGCAAGTTCACAGGAACGAGGCCCCAGCCTTCCAGTTGCAACACAACACATCACTCCACTCTTGGCATATGCGGTGCTCTAATCGCCGGAAAGCCAGCGCATAGCTTCCGGGACTCGAAATCCCCATTTTCGAATAAAAACTTCAAACACATGAGTAAGAGTTTTTTTCGCAGGCTACGGATCTATCTGAACGTCGTCAGAACTTCTATACGTCGAAGGGATACACGTACAGGTGCCAATTGTACGGAGTTTAGACCAGCCGTTGCCAAGTGCCCAAGTCAGTTCTAAGACTTTTGCCCGTGACAAAAGTGATTCACAGTAGGCGCAACCTGTCCAAAACGCACAGCGCGGCGATCGCAGCGCTTCTGTGCTTAACTCGCGAAATCATCAGCGAAATCATCTGTATCTCATGAAGATGCGAGCTTGTCCTCTCATTAAAAGCGGTACGGCCTATCGGTGTCCTCATGCTTTCTCGCTAAGGCGGGCCCCATTTCTCCGGAGGTTGGCGCAGGTACGTCCAATGCCGCGCCGGTCATCCAGCAGGGGGCGGGGCTGGGTAGCTCTACTTTCCATTTCATGCTTAAGAACGTCACCTGACCCAGCCTCAGGCCACGCCACATCATTTGCACATGAGTGTTTAAAGCGTTTACTATCGGCTTGCTCCTAGCTGCCAGCGCGAACACCTTGTAGATGTTATACCTCCTTAATGGGTGTCCTTGATTACCTTACTCCTCTTACTATTACGAGAGGGGCACCTGTCCTAATCACGGTCGAAGAGGGCTTTCCTTCCCAGGTCCCCGAGGTCCCCGAGCCCACGTAAACATCCTTCCGAACCCGTACACCTTTACCAGGTCTCCGCCCCCTCCACGCGCCTGTCCCCATCCCAGCTACTCTCGCCCCTTCACTCGCTTCCATCTCAGTTCTACAGAATATTCCCCTAATCCCCACCGCGTCCCGCCTGGCCCCTCCCCCAACATCCCCCCTGCCATCTATCTGGCACCTATGTGTTTTTCCATTAACCCCTCACTCCCCGCACCTTGTCCCCCTTCTCTCGGGCACACACATCCCACTGCACTACAGGGACCCGAGAGGCCGGACATAGCCGGCGGGACGGATGGCCCCCGCCCTCGTCTGCAGCAACGGCCACAACCGATCAAGCAAGGAGGAGATCCAACGTTACAGCCTCAGCCTCAGCCTCAGCATCAGCATCAGCAGCGACAGGAGCAGGAGGCGGCGACGGCACCGGAGACTCTCACCACCCGCGCGGCCAAGCTGGCTGCAGAGGTGGTGGCGTCTCCGTTGTTTTACCTCGTTGCGGGTGAGAGCAGGGGGAAAGTGAGGGAGAGGATACAGAGAGATTTCGCATCACACGGAAGCTACCGCAGTGGGGTTGGTAATTGATCTGAAGTCGTCGTAACAAATCACAGTCAATGCCCATGGGTCGCTAATATGTATTGGAGAGAAGACACCTTACGACGAGCCGACCCATGGGTCATCCCTCCCTCTTTCTTCAAGCACGTGCTAACCCGTCGGTAGATCTTTTCCGATGCTGATCGACCCACGGGCCGCATACGACCACCACACAGTGATGTTGCGGCCAAGGTCAATGCTGACGAACCATGGGTTAGTCCTGAGTCGTGGGTGGGTGGGAAACTCGCAAACCCTGCAAAAGTAACGATCCATGGCGGACCAGGAGGGGGGGAACATAACAGCTAGATGATCAACGTTTAAGTTGAAGAGTAAAATGTATTATACAACCTTTCCGGTTGGTGCGCCATGTATTGAACACTGCTTCCGTAATGATGGCGTCATTCACGGGTCACGGCTTTGCCGCCTAACGGTGGCGCTTGTGGTGGTGGTGGTGGTGGTAATGGTGATGGTGGGTCCAAGGCTTGGTGGCTATCCAGCTGGTGGCCTCCACAGGCGAGGACGGCGGCACCATCTTTGTATTCGCGGCGCTGCCCATTACGGCCCTGACGGCCCTCAGCAAGAGCAGTGTGGGAAAGCAGGTGAGCTTTGAGATGGGGGGTCGCTGGGGGGAGGGAAAGAGGAGGGAGGGGAGGGTGCATACATACATACACACACACGCGCGAGAGGGAGATGTAGTTTTCCGCTCCCCGTTTTGTTGGTTTGGGCTTCTCCTACGCCTCTCGTTAGCGACATGGGCACGTGCCAACTCGCCGTTCCCGCTTGTTCTCACACACTCAACACATACCCCCACTATCCCACACCACACATACATACGTACTTACTGTACACACACGTGCACACACGTGCGCAGGTGCAGCAGCAGCTAGAGGCGCGGTTGCCCGAGCTCCGAGCCGAGGCTGAAAGGCAGCGGCAAGCACACCAGCAGGCGCGGCAGCGGAGCAAATGGTAAGCGCGTGCGTGTAGGAGGTCCGTGGGGGGGTTGGGGCGTGGACGTGAGCATTTTGACCGGGGTGTGGGGTTATGGGCATATATATACCGTCTGCCTTTACTCGTCCTCCCCCCCTCCAAACACACACACACACTACTGCCAAACCTCCTACCCTCGTGTCCCCGCGTCCGTCTTCAGGGGATTTGCAGCACTAACCGTACACTATCAGTATGCGCCTCGATATGTCGTATTGTGGTGTGTCGTACTGTGTCGTACACGGGCCGTTTCCCAGGTACGGTGCATCTCGTCCAAGGTTGCCGGGTCCCTTGGGTGGTGCCCAGCACCTGAACGGCGAAGAGGCGGGCGATGCGGGGTTCGACCCCCTGGAGCTGGGAAAGGACCCCGGCGCCTTTGCCAGGTACGTCGTACATGTCTGTGGCACACATACATACAAACCTACTTACAGAGTTACACTTACGTACATGCGCGCGCAGGTTCCGGGAAGTGGAGTTGCTCCATGCTCGTTGGGCCATGTTGGGTTTCGTGGGGTGTATGGTTCCGGAGCTTCTGGCCCTGAGGGGTGTGGAGCTGGGGGAGCCTGTGTGGTGGAAGGTGGGTGGGTGAGGAGGGGGGAGAGGGGAAAAGGTGTGTCGATAACCCGGCGGCTACGTGTCATACACACACATACACACAATTCTCTCTCTCCCTCCCTCCCTCTCTCGTGGTTCGTCTCCCCCCCTCTCTCCCCCTCTTGAGTGTACACCGCACGGTATTACCCTTTTCATCGCTTTTGGCCCCTCCAGCAGTTTGCAATTTTCGGCGTCGGCAGTTGCTTTCCTTTACTTTGTGTAACACCAGGCAAAGAGTACTCAGGGAGATGCCAAGGGAGCTGAACCCTTCATACACTTTGCCTTTTGGCATATCATATAATTTCCCCCATATAATCTCCCCCCCACACTCCGATCCTGCTGTGTTTTTGTTCGTGGCTGTGTCGCCTCTCGGGCTTTGATAACTCGGGTGTTTTTGATCTTTTACCTAAGCTCACGTCATCTTTTTCGCCGCCTCTACACCAACCCTTACTTTTTTACGGCTTCGTTCTACTGCTGCTCTTCCGCTCTTGTTTTAGTCTTGGCGGCTAGGTAGGTAGGTTTCCGCGGTCATCGTCATTACATCATCCCGGGGTCGCCTCCTTCAAAACCGCCTACTGGTCAGTTCTGCTTCTTGTACACCCTTTCCTTGGCAGCAGCTTCACTCGTTCGTGGTTCGTCTTTCCCCCTCCCCCTCCCCCTCCCCCTCCCCCTCCCCCTCCCCGTACCAGGTGGGCGCCTCCAAGCTGAATTCCGATCTCACGCTGAACTGGGGCGGTATCGAGGGCTTCAGGATAGCTGGAAAGCAGGGCATTGGGCTGATTGCCGCATGTCAGGCCGTACTGATGGGGGGCCCCGAGTACGCCAGGTGGGGTGGACCCCGCGGAGGGGAGGGGCGTGTGTGTGTGTTGTGCTTTTGGGGAGAGGAAAAGTTTGGGGGGGAGATGGGAGTGAGGAGGTGGTTGGAGAGGGTTGTTGCTATGCCGGGTGGGGCAGTAACACACAAAAGGAAAACGAAAAAAACATAAACCAGCGCTCTCATCACACCTGATGTATATACAGACATACAGACATACGCATGGTCCAGCACCAACCCAAATGCCAAAATTGGATCACACCGCTTGTGTGCAAAGGAAGCCACTCTAAGTTAACCTAAACCCCCCACCTCTTTCCCCTTACCTCCACATACCCCTATGCTCTTCCTTGGACTGTACGGCAGATACGTGGGCATTCGCTCTCTGGAGCCCGTGGGTGTGTTTCTCCCCGGTGACCAGAATTACCCGGGGGGTGGCCCCTTCGACCCACTCAACTACGCGGCGGATGCTGACGGCTTCGTGGACCAGGTGTGTGTCTGTTTGTGTGTCTGTTTGTGTGTCTGTCTGTGTGTCTGTCTGCATGCACGCGTGTGTGTATATGTGTATGTGTGTGGTATGGTTTGGGCTGGCCAGAAATAACATGCTAATACTGATGATGAAAAGCAGCAGCAGCAGCAACAAGGTATTGATTGTCCCGACGTCTAAAACCGAGAATGAACCGCTTTGGGGGTTTGGGAACCCCAGCTGGGGGCTAGGTAAGGTGTGCAGTAGCAGCAGTAATACTAGTAGCTGTGTCTTGTGTTTTGTATGCACGATGTTATATGTTACGAGGTATGATCATGTCTATGCGCGGGCGGGTGATGGTGAGAGGCTGGGCAGGGGTGCAAGCTCACTCACTGCCCCCTATCGCTACTGCCCCTCTTATCGCTGTGCGCTTTTGAACTGCAATGTGCCGTAATCTGTTGTGCTTTCCCCTTTTTGTTTCAGCCCTCCCTCCCTCCCCCTCTATCACCTCAATGTCGAAAAGCAGTGTCCAATTTCGCAGGTGGCATATCATCCCCTCTCCTCCATCCCCTCCTCCTGTCGCATCGTACCCCTTCCACCCGCACCTCCCCCACACGTGCAGGCAGTCCGGGAGATTAAGAACGGGCGGCTGGCGATGGTGGCAATGCTGGGGTTATTCGTACAGGCAGCCGTTACGAAAAAGGGTCCTGTACAGAACGTCATGGAGTTCGTCTCGGATCCAGCTGGGGAGAACATCTTCACCAATGTCGCACGGCTGCTATAAGGAGACGGTTATTAGTTGGTTGCCGGACTAACTGTTTTTAACTGTATTCTAACTGGGGAAGGAGATCATTATGTGGTTTGGGGGAACGGAACGGGTTGATGGGGTGGTGATGGGGGAAGTGGTGGTGGGGGTTGTGGTAAATGGAGGGAATGAAGGGATTGAGAGGTGGCGTTGGGGTGGTGAGGCGGGGAAGGCACATATGCGGGAAAGTGTTGAGGGGCCTTGGTATCTTTCGGGCATGAGAGGACCTGGGGGAGAACTGGGACGTGTGCTGACTGGGACTCCTTTTTGCACGTGGTGGTGGTGAGTGCTTAAGCAGAAGCTTCTGGTGGTGTGGCTTTCTTTTTCTTTTTGGTGTTTGGGGGTGAACAGTTTTTTTAAGTTTACCTTTTAACTTTAAGAGAAATCCAGAATGATTTAAATTTTTTTTCATGTTGCGCGAAGGTAAATGGTGATGCAGGATCGTTCTTCTCACATCACAATACACCGCCAGGTCGTGAATGGTACAATGGACAACGATTGGGTCGAGTGCAGCGCTCCAAGAGACGCCTCCCGCACAATAAGGAAAAATCGCAATTTTAAGAAACAGTTTTTACAGCGGCGCCGGGATGCCTCCATATGTCGTTTAGTGCTTAAACGTCATCGCGTGATCCGTACTCCCTACTAACTTTCTGTGGGGAAGGCCAATGCGTCTGTGACCACACTCCCGCGGTACCCAAACCCTTCAAAGATAACTCCGACCAGCCCCAAACACACCGTGGAGCGGTCTCCCCTTCCCCACTCACTTCCCAGGTGGTAACCCTGGGTCCTCTCGCTCACCAGCCCCTCCTCCCCTTGGCCCTTGTGACATGTGCCAGGCCGGTATTTCAGGAAACAATTAAAGTACCTAGGATGGATGCAGAGGCGCCGCTTGCCATCCTTTCCCACCACTCGCAGGCCGTTGATAAGTGTGGGTAGGGTGCATTAGCTGGGCATTCCAGTATCCCACCGCAGTCAAGAGCCGTGCTTAACTTAACGACGCCGCTGTGCTGAGCAGCGCTGCGGTGGTTAGAGAACTGCACTGCCTCCAGCCGGTGACCTGCCATTATTATTTATGCGGCGCCTCTGCATCCATCCTAGGTACTTTAATTGTTTCCTGAAATACCGGCCTGGCACATGTCACAAGGGCCAAGGGGAGGAGGAGCTGGTGAGCGAGAGGACCCAGGGTTACCACCTGGGAAGTGAGTGGGGAAGGGGAGACCGCTCCACGGTGTGTTTGGGGCTGGTCGGAGTTATCTTTGAAGGGTTTGGGTACCGCGGGAGTGTGGTCACAGACGCATTGCATGTTGATTAAGTGCTCGTCCTGTAGTGCGGTACGGCAAGTGCGGTGCAGGAATTCGCAGCCCAGAGCTGGGCAGAGGACAGGGACTGATAGGTAGCTTGTTACAAAGATTAGCTGGGAACAAAGCGCTAAATCCAGTGCGTTAAACTTTGTAGCTGTAGAGCTTGGGACGAAGAAACCTTCCCTTGGGGACTAGGATTTGGGGCTAGGATTTGGGACCGGAGCCGCGAGGGACACGAGTGGGCCGAGAGGCGTCGGTGTAGTGCTCCAGGACTTGGGGGCTGCGGATCTGGGAGAAGATGTGGAGATCCTCGCGGGAGGCGCCAGCGGCTTGAGTGGCCTGGATAGTGCCACGGCGAAACCCGTGAGGGGTTTGCCCGACGTAGACACCAGCCCCTTCCAGGTGTTTGCCCACTCGCATGGCCAAGGTGCTGCTGGAAAATGGGCGCTCCACGAAGCGTTGGTGACCCCGATCAGTGGGACGGAAGAGGTAGTCAGAGATGGCGGACCCTGGGGGGCCAATAGAGGGCTAGAGTTTGGATGAAGCAATGCCGCAGAGAGGGGTCGGGGTGCAGTTCTAAAGGGGGAGCTCGGCACCCCTTAGATGTCTTGGTCCCAAGTTGCTCGACTCGTAAGGAGAGGGGTAGGCACCGAACGGGTCCGGTAGGGGCAAGGGAAACCCCGTGGAAGGGACCACCACCCCGCGGGTCACGGAAGTCACGTAGCCGCAGCTTGCCAGTGTCATGGCCACGGTCGCTGGTGTGCCACATGAATTGGCAGCACAACATGTCGCGTAGCAACAGCAGGTGGGCTAGGGAGGTGGTGGAAGCCTGGAACCTGGGCCAGAGGTGATCCATGAGGGTGGTGAAATCGCGAGGGCTGAGGGGCACAGCTGCTTGCTCCTTGTAGCCATGGTCGGCGATGAGGCGACTGTAGCCAGTCTTGTAGGAGGACAAGGCGCTGGAGCAGCAAGGGTTGCCGATGCCGGTTCCACGGTCGTAGGTGCTGCCGCGGCCCAATCAGTTAAACAGCCCCGAGAGCAGACCCAGATGGTTGTTGATGGTGTTGGGGCTTGGATCGTCCACACGACGGTTGGGGAGCCAGTGAGACTCCAGGTAGACGAGCAGGTCGTCATCAGTGCAGGTCAGCAGGGTACGGCCATGGGGCAGGGTGGCCAGCCAGGCAGAGAGATCATGACCGGCAGCCTCCTGGCGGGTGATGGTCTCACGAGCCAACGTGTTGTCGCAGACTGTGGCAGCCTTCACGAGAGCTGCGGTATAGACCTGGCGGCTGGAAGCCAGGTCCAGTACAGTGGAGGGTACAGAGGTGGAGCTGACACGCGCGGCCAGGATCTGGGGCAGGGTAGGCTCCGGCAGTGCCTGGATGGCAGAAAGAAATAAGTGAGGTATGTGTGACGGGAAGAGGAGGTGGGACCGGGCACGGGGCAAGCCTACCGAGTGGGCAGCAACAGAGGGGCCACGAGCCTGCGGCAAGCCCAGAGGGGGAACCAGGCCCATGGAAGGGTCGAGGTGGCAGGGCCCCCGAGGGACAGAGAAGGACGGAAAGAGGGAGGGTGACGATCCGAGGAGAGGTGCACCAGGTAGGGCCAGGGAAGGTGAGGAAGGCCTACCTGGCACCGGACAGGCAAGGGCCAAGCAATCGAGTAGCGAGTACAAAATATACCTAATGCAATCATCGCCAACAGAAAACGTAAGCCTCCAGCCTCACGCCGTCCGCCTTCTATCTACCACTCATATTTCCCACCTCGTTACCAGTTCCCTGCTACCAGTTACCTGCTGCGTTACCTCTAGTTCGGCTCGTCCCTCAGGTAAACTGTGCTCGCCGCTACTTTTGCCATTCCCATTCGCCTCCACCCCGCCTCTGTTTCTTCACAGAAGCGGTGTTCCCCTTCGCCGCTGTTATGTCTCCTCTATGTGACTCCTCCTCACTCGACCGGGTCCTCTGCCTACCAGGTGCGCACCCCATCTCCCTGCGTGCTGCTTCTTCCTGCCCTCTCTTACGCCTGCCTACCTGAATGCAGGACCAACACCTTGCCTGTCCGGTGCCGGGTAGGCCTTCCTCGCCTTCCCCGGCCCTACCTGGGGCCCTTCTCCTTGGCTCATCATCTTCCTTATTTCCATCCTTCCTTGCCCCTCGGGGTCCCTACCCCCTCGCCTCCTCCGTGGGCCTGATCCCCACTCTGGACTTGTCTCAGGCTCCCGGCCTCTCTGACGCTGCCCACTCGGTAGGCATGCCCCGCGCCTGGGTCCTGTCCCCTCTTCCCGTCACGCCTACCTCACCTATCTTCTTCTGCCATCCAGGCACTGCCGGAGCCTACCCTGCCCCAGATCCTGGCCGTGCGCGTCAGCCCCACTTCTGTACCCTCCACCGTACTGGATCTGCCTTCCAGCCGCCAGGTCTATACCATCACCCTCGTGAAGGCCGCCACAGTCTGCAACAATACGTTGGCTTGTGAAACCATTGCCTGCCAGGAGGCTGCTGGTCGTGACCTCTTTGCCTGGCTGGCCACCCTGCCCCATGGTTGTACCCTGCTGTCCTGCACTGATGACGACCTGCTCATCTACTTGGAGGCCCACTGGCTCCCCAACCGGCATGTGGACGATCCAAGTCCCAACACCGTCAACAATCATCTGGGTCTGCTCTCTGGACTGTTTAACCGCTTGGGCCGTGGCAGCACTAGTGTACTTACGACCGTGGGACCGGCATCGGCAACCCCTGCTGCTCCAGTACCTTGTCCTCCTACAAGACTGGCTATAGTCGTCTCGCCGCCGACCGTGGCTACAAGGAGCAAGCAGCCGTGCCCCTTAGCCCTCGCGATTTCACCACCCTCATGGGTCACCTCTGGTCCAGATTCCAGGCTTCCACCGCCTCCCTAGCCCGCCTGCTGTTGCTACGCGATATGTTGTGCTGCCAATTCATGTGGCACACCAGCTACCGTGGCCATGACACTGGCAAACTGCGGCTACGTGACTTCTGTGACCTGTGGGGTGGTGGTCCCTTCTGCGGGTTTCCCTTGCCTCTACCGGACCCGTTCGGTGCCTACCCCTCCCTCTCCTTACGGATTGAGCAACTCGGGACCAAAACATCCAAGGGGCGCCGAGCTCCCCTTTAGGAACTACGCCCCTTGTGACATCCCCGCCGACCCAGCTCCTGGTTTATGGCCACCATTACGCTAGCAGGCGGGCTCAGCCGCGGTCCACCGCGGCCCCCCCCACCGTGAACCGTTCCCAGTCCCGGGTTTACTAGGCCCTGGTAGCCCGCACCCACTGGGCTTCGACTTGCGCTCCTCTGGTTGTGGAAGCCGGGAACTCCCAATTGCCGCCCTTCCCATGCCACTCTGTTGCCCACACTCATCCTGTGCTCTCCGTCAACCTCCTCCGAAATTCCTTAGTAGGCTGTCAGTCAGCTGCCCATGCGCCTCTTGTAACTTGTAACTCTGTAACCTGTAACTCTTGTAACAGTACCACGGCCTGCCAGGGCTGACATCCACGGTCTGAAGGGCCGCCTCTAAACCGAACACCCAGAATTCGAGGGCCCGCTGCTGTAGCTTGAACACACTCGTCTTCACCCAGTTCCACAGCACCAGGTATCCAGCAATTTGCCCCGTGAAGTGTCCTTTGAGAAGCGTGTTTGGCTTTTTGCCCGATGTACGCCACAATGCGCTGGTGTTGCGGCACCACAGAATCCGTGCAGCACTCATGCAACTCCTTGGCCACCCTTCGGGCCCACCTTAGCCAATGCATCACTGAGCACCTCTTCCGCCCGCTCTAGCATAACCGCGACTGCGTGTTTACTACCCGCATCGTGCGGTGGCTTTTTGCGCCATCACTCTAACCCGGACCTCCGTGACCTCCCACAGCTGGGATGTTGGGACGCGGTCAACAACCTCGTAATGCAGTGCCTCCGGGGCTGCCTTGTTGTTTCCTTATGGTGGCCGTGTGCCTCTTGGATGTCCTCCTCCCGGATCGCCACGGTTCACTTGGGGCTGCTCTTCCAAGCCAGTGGCTGCTGCTGGATACAGGGCTCCCGCTCCCGTGCAGGCAAGCTGCATCCCCCGGGGCCTAAACCTCGGCCCAGCGTCTGACTGCTTCCGCTTATCCTCCCATCCTTCCTCGGCTTCCACCCCCAGGGGTGGCTTCCATGCCTTCCATTCCGTGTCTCCAGAAACCGCGCCGCCATTTGTCTCTCCTCTTCCACCGGGTCCTCTTACCCTTGGCTTGGGCTGGCAATACATCCTCCCGACCCTTGGTACACGTTGCCCCGATTCCCGCCCTCACCGACGGGCCCCACAACTGCGCCTCATTCGTTGCTGCTGTCCAAGTTCTCTCCCATTTTTGGCTCCGAGTCCACCTCGTCCACTTCTGGACCCATGCAACTCCGCCTGGGTGCTCCACTACACGAGAAAAATCCCGCTGGGGCTGGCCTTACGGACAAATGCAACACTACCTACCGGCCCAAGGCAACTCAGCCTGGGTGCTTCACTGCACGAGGTCAAACCTGCTGGTGCTGGCCTTGCGGACAAAAACAACGCAACCTACCGGCCCCAAGGCAGCTCCGCCTGGGTGCTTCGCCTGGGTGCTTCACTGCACGAAGGCAATCCGCTGGGGCTGTCTCCACTTGCTGCCTTGGGTGGAGGTACACTTTAAGTTCGTCCACAAAACCGTTGCATCACGTAAGAATCTGCTTCATCAGGCAGGGGTCACGTTCAGAAATGCAGTCGCCGCAGCGGACGTCAGGACCTGCCCTATGTGCCGGGCCGAGAGCTCTGACAAACCACCATCTTGTCC
>NW_003307601.1:557756-558641 GCF_000143455.1 Volvox carteri f. nagariensis | reverse complement strand
CAGAATGTCTCGATGACGCCGGGGTTAAGGGGGATGCATTTGCAATACGTCCAAAACATGATACACGTCGGATGCATGCAATGTGGTATAGGATGTGGGGTACGTTTAGACTCTTTTTATAGGACAGAGGGCGCAGAGTCGTCCAGCTGTGGAGGGCTGGAGAGAGGTGCCGTGGGGGACTCTTTTTAACATCTTTTACACAAAAGCTATTGTGGAGGAACGCGCATTTTTGTGGGTAGGAATGCATGTGTTTTGTCTTCTCCCACTTGTGGTGGTGTAAGTTGTTTTGAGCCACACCACCCTGTGGCGCGCAAGTGAGATTTTGTGCACACGCAGCTGTATATTCGTTGCCGACCCGTGGGTTTCTCTCTGCCCCGACGCTCCCTGTGGCGCCCTGCTTCCCGTATGCTAGTTTTAGCACGTGTGGAACAACTTGCAGAACGATAGGCGGGGCACTCGTACGATCACCAACCGGGTAAAGCGACCATTCAACGGGTAAAACGGGTAAAGCGACCTTTTGACGCCTAGCTGCCTCTCAATCCCGGGGATGCTGTCCGCGACCCTTGCGAGTGAGATGGTTATCCCATATGAAGAAAAAGTACAGTTTGTATTCGTTTTCTTGCCTAACTGTTGCACGTGCCGGTTCAGTTCATCAAGGGTACCTGGTTGAGCCTTTGGGCGTTTGTTAGCCCGTCCATCGCCGCTGTCTGACATCGCTCTTTGCGGTGAGCGCCGGCTTTGGAGGAATAACTCTAATACTAAAAGTCTAACTAAATGTTTGAAGGCATGCGGCGCGAGGACTGACTGGCACGAGCATAACATGCCCCTCGAAGATATGCAATATATATTGTAACGGCTGCGCATGGAATTATTTGCATAGCCATG
>NW_003307601.1:522439-557589 GCF_000143455.1 Volvox carteri f. nagariensis | reverse complement strand
TGGGCAGGGCGGTCCAGGGCAGTGCAGGCGCGGGGTGGGGCGGGAATCGGAACACGGCAGAGGTGCCACCCACCTTCTTGTGGGTCTGGGTTCAATGCCCAGGTGTCCCCAAATGTTATGACCCATGTTACATACACAACATACACACATATGTCCGTGAACACATGAGCACACAGGCGGAGGGCACACACACAAACAAACACAAAGGACGGAGGGAAGGGCAAGGGAGAGCAGGGGACAGCAGAGGACAAGGCACTGAAGGGCAGAAGGGAGGGCAGATGGGAGGGGAAGGGAGGATGACTTTGGGAGGGCGGAATAAGAGTGAGAAAAGGTATTGTGGAGGGTCGGGGGTGGAGGGAGAGAGGGATGGTGCGCCACGCATTTCTCCCTTCCTTCACACCCCGGAGGACAAAGCAGCCACACGGCTCTATGGGGCCGGAGGCTTCAGTGTTATTAGCATATGCATCATTCGCGCCCACACGAATCCCCCAGGGTCCCTGTCGTATTTAGCCGGTGGCTCCCCCGTTCGTTTGACTGGACATTCATAGGAGAGTCACACACACAACCTGCAGAGGCACACAAACGCGCGGCACACTAAAACCCGCCATCAAGCCTGTAATTTATTTAACTTCTGGAGAGACACCCCCAGAGTCCCGGATGGGCAGTGGCAGGTGTTGTGTCGTGTGCGGGGTTTTTGATTGTTAGGATGTTGTGCACAACACATGGGTGAGGCGCTCTTGCTGTGTTGTTTCGCCTCACCCCACAGCCTTCACCACACAGCCTCTGGGGGTCAGTTGTTTTTTCAAACACGCCACGTGACGCCACCACACGCCGCCCTGATTCATTTGGAGGATACACTATCCGAATGTGTCAGAATGTCTCGATGACGCCGGGGTTAAGGGGGATGCATTTGCAATACGTCCAAAACATGATACACGTCGGATGCATGCAATGTGGTATAGGATGTGGGGTACGTTTAGACTCTTTTTATAGGACAGAGGGCGCAGAGTCGTCCAGCTGTGGAGGGCTGGAGAGAGGTGCCGTGGGGGACTCTTTTTAACATCTTTTACACAAAAGCTATTGTGGAGGAACGCGCATTTTTGTGGGTAGGAATGCATGTGTTTTGTCTTCTCCCACTTGTGGTGGTGTAAGTTGTTTTGAGCCACACCACCCTGTGGCGCGCAAGTGAGATTTTGTGCACACGCAGCTGTATATTCGTTGCCGACCCGTGGGTTTCTCTCTGCCCCGACGCTCCCTGTGGCGCCCTGCTTCCCGTATGCTAGTTTTAGCACGTGTGGAACAACTTGCAGAACGATAGGCGGGGCACTCGTACGATCACCAACCGGGTAAAGCGACCATTCAACGGGTAAAACGGGTAAAGCGACCTTTTGACGCCTAGCTGCCTCTCAATCCCGGGGATGCTGTCCGCGACCCTTGCGAGTGAGATGGTTATCCCATATGAAGAAAAAGTACAGTTTGTATTCGTTTTCTTGCCTAACTGTTGCACGTGCCGGTTCAGTTCATCAAGGGTACCTGGTTGAGCCTTTGGGCGTTTGTTAGCCCGTCCATCGCCGCTGTCTGACATCGCTCTTTGCGGTGAGCGCCGGCTTTGGAGGAATAACTCTAATACTAAAAGTCTAACTAAATGTTTGAAGGCATGCGGCGCGAGGACTGACTGGCACGAGCATAACATGCCCCTCGAAGATATGCAATATATATTGTAACGGCTGCGCATGGAATTATTTGCATAGCCATGTTGCATGATGATAATTGTTTTGGGGGGTTCAAATCCTCAAATGTGTCAAATGCCAAGCCCGAGGAAATCCTTGCATGACCATTATATTGCTTATTGTTTTGGGGGTCAAATCCTCAAATCCCGATGGGATTTGACCCGGATTTGATTGGGAATTCATGAGGTCAAATTCCGGGATTCCGGCCCCGTGAGGCCTGTGCGTCATTTGCACATTGCTGGACTGAGCCCCAAAACTTGACCTTTCTTTAACTTCGGTTAACCATAAAACCTGCCTCGGCATACAGCGTGTAGCCCTCCTTCAGATCTTGTTGTGTTACATCACTCTCGCACCCAACATCGCAACGCACGGACGAGCAGTAGTCAGCAAAAAGAAGGCAGAATGGTCAGCAGAAAGGAGGCGGCTGCGGCTTTCACCGCTGCCGCGAAGGCGCTGGACGTGCGCGGGAAGGAGCTCGGCGACTTGTGCTTCGCCCTGTCCAAACTATCGGTGGAGGAGCTCGAGGTGTTTCCGATAGACGGTGACAACGAGGCAATTGTTGAGTTCATGAGGTCCGTGAAAGGTAATAGTGGTGCAGGTTCAAATCTGGAAAGGAGTTCACTCACACGCACCCAGCAACCCCGCACCAAGATCTCATCTCGACGTGTCCCCTCGATTGCTCTCATGTCCTGCAGCCTCGGCGGCTGGCCTCGGCATGGGGAGCGCGGCTGGAGCTGGTGAGTTGGTTGTGCTAGACCTGACCTAAGACTCTGGCTCTAGTGCTCCGCAGCGGTGTAGTATGTACGTGAGCAATCGTGAAGAGCGTGGTACAGTACGCTGCCTGTCGCAGGAATCTACCTAAAAGGGGGGTTGCATTGGAAGCATGTGTGTGCATGCGGGCTTGTGTGCGTGTGGGCCTGTGTATGCAACTTCAGTTCACATACTCAGTCTGTGGCGGCTCAGCCTATTTTCCAGCTGTATCGGCGCTCCACGGCATCATCCCGCTGAGTGGGTTCATGACATACTTAATTTCTGACATAGTTCGTGGGGCCAGTAGCCCCCAGCTCCCAGACCATGCCTCCATTCCCTCTCTCCCCTAGAACTCCATCATGCGACGAGGGAACAGCTGCACAGTGACTGAGCCAGTGACTAACGACCTTTCAGAGTCCGCATGATTGGGCTCGAGGCTTGTCGCACATGAATGCACTGCATCTGTATTGACAGTCCATGCACCTCCTCTATGCTTGTGTTGTAGGTGGCACTGGCCCGCCTCGCACTGGCCCAGGCGGCATTGGCGCGAGCGGCTCTGCTTCCCAAGTCGAAAGTGAGATTGGGGCTGGAAACTGGAAAGGCTTGGTGTTATGCGCACCCATCTCCAAGTTCTAGGACCTAGCACCTTGAACCCGGGTGACTTGCATGTGGCTGCAGCGTGCCCGGCAGAAGAAGAGCTGAGAGTATGATAGCATGAGCAATTCACAATGGGTTCAACGGTGTCAAATTTGGCAGTGCCAGTGATGGGAGCCAAGTGTTCCACAAGCAGAACAAGTTGGCAAGTGAAGGGCGCATTTATATCATCCTCCTGATGAGGAGGAGGTTCCCATGGCCTGGGCGGGTCTGGACACGGCGCCGGGGGCAGCGCCGTCGCCGACCGTACGACAGGTGCCGGCGCCAGCGCCAGCGGAGGCCAGCATTGGACACAAGGTGGTTATTGTGATTTGTCATGGGCACGTAGTGGCAGGAGTTGATGCGCTTCGCAGGACACACACCCTTAATCGAAATGCAGCTTGTGATGTGTGTGTGTGTGTTGATCTGCAGGCATGTCCATAAGCAAGGTCAGCGCGCGCCACTTGCAGCGCATCTCGAGTGCCTTGGGGATGAAGCAGTTTGAGGCAGTGTCAGAGCCGCCTCTCAGTGCGCAGCCAGTGCTAGGCACCGAGTCATTCAACTGGACCACCTGCTCGGAGAGCAACACTGCACAGCGCGCTGCGGCCATCACTTGGATGAAGGACAACATCCCTGCACCGCCCAAGCACGGTGGGTGGCCTGCTCGTCCTCTGTAGATCTTTGTCCTGCTTGTCTCTGTTTACTGGTCTTGCAGTTTGGGTTGCACGAACCGTAGCCACAGTAAGTACCGCGCTGCTGTACTCATGACTCGTGACCTGGGTGACTGAGGCTGAGTAGAGGTAACCGTCGTCGCGCATTATTGGCCCGCCGCACAGAGTGGATCGACTGTGTCGGCCAGCAGCACATGCTGGACTGCCGCCTGGTGGGCACCGACCTGCTGGCGCTCAAAGGCTCCTGCGACCTAGCCCTCTGCACGTCGGCGGCTGTGCAGGCGTTTGTGCCACACCTAGGCCTGCGCATAGTGGTGGAACTGAAGAAGGAGGTCAAGGCCAGGTGAGAGGAGAGGCAGGATACGAGTGCATGTGCAAGGTTGGGATGTGCTGCATGGTGAAGCTTGCACATGATTGTTCCGCTGAACCATGGCGTGTGGCTGTGTATGCGTGCTTTGCAGCAACGTAAACCAGCTGGCCGCGGAGCTCATCGCAGCTAACTCCGTCAGCCCAAACCTCAAGCCCGTTGCCGTCATGACGGACCTGGTGCGTATGGGTCGCATGGCATGCACACCAAGGGATGCAGCGTGCATGACCCTACTGGCTACTACAGCAGTACTCGTGGCGGCATATGCAGGTGCCGAAGTGTCAGTGGCAGCGTGGGAACAGGGGTAATAATATGCAGCTGCACAGCACTCTGTGCACTAGCAGGAGGCCTGCAGCAGCACCACCACCACCACCCGGCCGGCGGGAGCAACTGCGCTTCCTTGCCGCCTTCTATGTCCTCAGTCTGGCTGGCTGCATGGCGACCAGCAGACCCGCAAGAGCTATGGTGCGGTCCAACTCCTGTGTGCTGCGGCACGGTGTGTAACCATGCGCGTCTTCCTCCATGCACACAGGTGGACACGTGGATCATCGCGTGGATCGAGCATGAAACGATCATGATCCATCGCTGCCACAGCCGCGCCACGGCCGTAGGCATACTGCGGGCCTTCCTTGACAAGGTGGGTGTGTACGTGCGTAAGCCCTGCTGCCCCCCCCCAGTGCCCTGCTACCCCCCCCCAGTGCCGCCGCCGTCACCCTGCCCTTCTTCGCCTGCAGCTGCGCCAGCCCTAAACATTGCCTAATGACCCCATCGGCACGGCTTGGATCGCTTTCCCTTGATTACTGCGACAGGAGCACCTCACGCAGGACAGCGCTCACATTGCGCAGCAGCCAGAGCAGGTGGCAGCCGCCGAGTCGGAGGCGGCGGTGGAGGTGGGCCGGCTGCTCAAGCGCCAGCGGCTGCCGACTGGGGTGGCGGCCGGGCGCGGCAATGATGTGGCCAACCTGGAGGACCTGCTGGACTTCACCGATGACCTGGGTGAGGCGGACATGTACCAGATCAAGGTTCACACCCTGCAGCAGATGCTGCGGGAGCGGTACGCCCCGGTCGCGCCTGCAGTGCCGCCAGCCGGAGACGTGGCTGCTCCGCTGAACATGATGTACATGTGAGGGCTGAGGGTACGGAAAGCTGCATCTGAATTCCGCGCTGCAAGATGGGTCACGAGGTTAGGGGCGTATGTGTTGGGGTAGCTCTGTCAATTCCTCGAGCAATATTGAAGAACGCGAGTTGGTGGGGCCGCATATCACCAAAGCCAGGATTGGATGCAGTGCATCAACGAGGTGTTGCCGCCACCTCGCACTCCTGACATAGGCATGGATGATTGAGAAAATGGGGACCGCGGCGGCGGTGAGGATAGCGCGGATATGTGGCGGTGGATGTGTGGCAGTGGGGATGCCGCCACGGGGATGCATCCCATCTGGACAGGGCCTGATTGACTGCGCACGCCTTCTGCTGGGGCTGAAGCGCGACCTCGCTGTGCGCGCACGGCACCCCAGGCTGCACTAACGAATGATGCAATATGCACGCAATGATCAAGTGAACAACGCATGATGAGCAGGATGTAAAGGGGAGGGCGGGGGAGGTGCGGGTGGCGGTGGGGTTAGTTGGGGTGGTAACATGCATGCATGGGTTTTACACGGCACACGTGCCGGAATTGACGCGCATTGCTGCAGGAGCATACAATACATGTATTTACAAGTGTATAATGCATTCGAGCTGTCAGATGCGAGTTGAGCCTGTGTTTTACGGGTGCTGGTGCCCATTTTTGGGGGGGTTTACCACCTGTCGTACAACCCAAAAAGTACGACACTAAGAAGCAAGTGAGTGATGCCGACATGGTGGAAGTCATGTAAGGAAGCCGTGTGCAAGGCTTGGTGCACTCACACGTTTACTAGCAAAAGTTATAAGGCCCCCAAGATCGCACTTCCTATGCAGGGCGCGCCCCCCATGTGGGAGAGCCCCCAAAACGGCCATGAAAAGGGCAGCCTGACGCCCCTTATGTTTGAGCCAAACAATCAACCCAAAACAAGATACGAGGCCTGACTGGTAGGCTGCAGCGGCCGTGTGTCGGGCCCGGGTAAGAGGCAGACCCATAGCTGTAACATATCACGCTCTACGAGGGGCAGCGAGCTAGGAACACGCGCATGGTGAATGGGTTCAAGCCTGGTGACCGCGTACAATTGCTGGAGGGCAAGGGGCTGTTCGACAAGCAGAATCCCACCAATTCACAGGAGGTTTACACCGTGACTCGGCAGAAGGGCTATAGGTTCGCCGTGGAGGGCACGCAGCGCCTGTACCGCCCCGTCGAAAATGCGTGAGGTGGTGCGTGAGGTGACTACAGGGTAGCAGGCGGGGTGATGCGCCAGGCAGAGGCAGCACAGGAGCAGCGCCAGGTGCGGCGTGTTGCGCGTGCTCTTGCCACAACTGAGCAGCAGGCTACAGGCGCTATTTAAGCATTAGAGGCACCACCAGCTGCGCCTGCAAACAGGAAGTTTGTGCTTATGGATGCTGACGGCTTCACCCTGCCACGGCGCTATAAATACTTTGAGCTAAGCGAGGTTGATCCCAGAGATGTGGAGGGGAGGTTGGAGGGCAGCAAGAAGCGGGAGGATGAAGCAAAACACGAGAAGGTGGTGAGGGTAGGCAGGGCCCTGGGGAAGGCGTATGGGGATGCAGAGGCTAAGATAGAGAAAGCAGAGGGTAGGGCCCCAAAAGCCAAAGCCAAGAGGGGTGAGCGCAGCAGGAAGGCAAAACGTGAAGTAATAGACGGGGAGGAGCATGTGGAAAAGAGCAAATTTGAGGCAAGCAGGTTTGGAAAGTCAGGTAAGCTAGAGTACCAAGTACTATTCAAGGGAGACAAGAAGCTATACTGGAGTCCTGCCAAGCAACTTGCAGAAGACCTGTTCCCTGACGCTTTCAGCGAGCTTAAGAGGGCGCTTAAGAAGCGTGGGTGAAGGGAGAGGGGAGCGGACCAGGTTGGCTCGCCCCCCTTAGGGGGCGATAGCCTTAGCAGTCGACCAAGACCCATACACTCCCGAAACCGCGCCGGTTACTTTTTTTCTCCTTTACCACACGGGTTTTCCCGACCGAGGCTAATTTAAGGGAATTCAGGACGCAGAGATGTTTCACGATGATGAGAAGTTATCTAGTTCCGATCGTGTTCCGACCGGAGGCAAGGAAATGTCAGCAGACAGGGCCAAATGCCCACGCCCGTATGCATATATGCTATTGAAATGTTGAAAATCTGTGGCGAATATTTCTTTTGTAAGGTGGCGTTGATATTGCGAGCAGATCTTAAGATTGCATGCTGGCCGACCAGGAAATAGTCGCAGAAACAAAGCCATTGCGCCAGCATAAGACAGCATGATGTCTGAAGTTGCAGGACAGCCGTAATCCCAATCGCCTACCCCGCACCCTCTTCCCGCCCCTTCGTGGTGCCCCGCCCCTCTTGCCGCCCCTCCCCCTGCCCTTCGTCTCTTGCCGACCCTTCCTCCTCTTCCTCGCCCCTTCCTCCTTTTCGTGCCCTGCCCCTTCTTGCCCCGCCGCCCTGACCCCCAGCCCGTTCTCGACAGACCCCAAGCATTATAGATGCTGTGCATACACTACTCCTTAAATAGGGGCGAGCCTTGTCGCTGCGCAGCGTAGGGGTTTGCTGGACGGGATGAGCTAGGGCTCAGTTGGGCTCAGTTTGGGCTGAGCTCGTGTCGGCCGGGAACTGAGCGGAACTCAGCCGAGCTGACGAGCTGTTTTTCTTTTGTGCATTCTTTTTTACGTTGTTCCTTTTGTTAGGAGCGATTGTTATTGAGGCTATCGCGCGAGCTGGCGAGAAAGTTTGAGTTGTCTGTCACGCTGAACTTTGTTTGTGTGCAATATTAGTTGATATTGAGTTGATTCATACATGTTGAGTATGACTCAAATAGTATTCTTGATGCATTCGATAAGGAGTCACTCAGCTCTTACACGTTTAGGTACCAGTCAAGAATGAGTGGCCCAATTTTTTGTCGGCTAGTGACACTTCAAATTTATATGAGGGAAACTGTGATGATAAGTTAACTTAAGAAATTTTACTTGTTTAACCGCGTTTGGGCCACTCATTCTGCTACCTTTATCGATTACAGCTTGCAGCATTCGTGAATGAATCGATTAAGGCTTGCAGTATTCGGTGTTTATCTACACCTTCACAAGAAATCGGTGGAAACACGACTGAACTCAGCAACTAAACTTCCCGCGCTAATCGTCGGAGTGCTTGGGCGAATAATCGTCAAAACATCGATTGAGTTCATTGTGATAACATCGATTAAAATAGGGGCCTCAAAGACTGGAAATCAACGCAGTCTTGGCGGGAATCGATGGGGAAGACCACGCGTGGAGCGGCTCTGGGAGGTAGGCGTGATTACCCTGCTGCTGGTGATGATGGTGATGATGGTGATGATGATAGAAGGTGTGCGCTGTAGGGGCTGGATAGCCAAGAAGCATCACGCGGGTGTGGTTTGGTAAAACTCTATGGTTTTAGTTAGGGTTTAGCTCGGGTTTAAAATCCTGATAGGCGGTAGAGGTAGGGATTGGCGGCGATAGGAGCAAAGAGGGGCGGTTGCGATCTGGTCTGCGGAGTTGGGGTTGGGGCCGGTGGGAGCGGTTTTGCGGCCGCCACTAACCGCGTTCGAAGGGATGCCAACTGCGAAACGCCACAAGCCACGAAATCACAAAACCTAAAGCGTAAAAACAAAATTACCACATTGAGATCACCATTTCCATAGTTATTGCCATTGCCTCTGCTATTCTTATTGCAATTGCGATTGTTATTGTTATTGTTATTGTTAATGTTGCTGCAGGAGTGGCTCCGGGAAGAGGTGGACTCGGGGGAGGCAACATGCGCGTTGGCCTTTGCAGTGCGCACCCGATCAGAACGGGGCTGCGGCGGCTGCGGTGACGGTGGCGACGGTGATGATGTTGATGGTGGCAGCTACCGTCCGGCTGAGCTGTACCTTGAGGAGCCTGTGACATCAAGTGACAGTGTGCGGTGAGCATGTACGGCCGTACGGCCGTTCAGCTTCACTGGGCTGCCGGGCAAGGGGGGACGCGGTTTGTTCACTTTGCTTTCAGGCATTTCAGAAGCCAATCAGATGCGTTTGGAGCTAGGAGCTTTGTGGTGAATGAGGCTCCCCTTACATGTGCCAAATATATATATGGCACCCTGGGCTTCTGATGTTGGTTGAAGGAGTGCCGTATCATTGATTACCTATAACATATATATTTTTTGCAATACCTTTATTACGCCTTTGCCTCGTTGCTGCTGTTGTGTGAGTCACCTGTAAAGTTGTTCAAATAATTGAAGTTATGTTTCTGGCCGCTAAGGAGGAAAACACGCAGCGTCGCGCAACTGCAATGTGCGCGCGTCTTTTCGGGCAACGGTTATGTCATCGATTGGTACAGCATTTTGGTCTGATAATTTTTGGCTTTGGTCTTTCGGCTTTGATTGTTAACGTTGTTGTGCATGCTTGTGATGAACAGGTGATTGAACGGGCTGTTGGTCCATTCCCAGCGCCTGGCTTAATCCAGGGCGGAGGTTTTATCGTATAATATACTGACCCTATTGATACTGACACACATATGAGCAGCGGCGGCATCAGGCAAGAAAGCCTGGACATTTCTCTTTTCACTTCATTCAATTCCTTTTTTCGATCGCATCATTCCCTCGAAGCGCAGTGCGGGATGGGCGGGAATTTGAATATGACGGAGAGGTTGCAACCTTGCCTGTTGGTTCTGGTGAGGACCACAGACAAGGCTAATGTTTTAACGGAGAAAAGGATGTACGGCGACATTGTACAAAATTGTACAAGTCGGGCTCTAACTAGTACGAGTCTCCACGATGGAACATTCTTGTACGGGGTCGTATTAACGTAGAAAATGCTTTTGTCTCGCTGCCCGTTCGCCAGCTCGTTCGGCGGCTTCTTTGTGCACTTGGTGAAACCGTGCTTCACCAATTATACTTTACCAATGCGTAAACAGTTGCGAATCTTAAAGCAATTTCTGGGGTACGCAAACGTAGCCAACTAGTTGTCACTTATTATTAACCTGCAGATTGCTGTCTTCTGAGTGGTTACACTTCGGTTACGATTCGGTTACCATTCGGTTACTGTCCTAGGCGGCGCGGCCGAAGCCAGGTGGTTGCTTGTGTATAATGCGTTACCTACGCCGAAGCTAGAGATGGCCTAGGGTTATTTCGGTCATAGTTACTGATGTTGCAAAATGCCGCACGCATCGATTGAGCGGCCATTAAATGTGGATGTGGGTACCCGGAAGCGGCAAAGAAAACAAGTTGATCGCCCCCCGGTCATCCCTCCCCTTGCCGCATATTCTGTCCTGCGACAAGCCGTGATCCCTCATGTGAACTTGTATGCTTTGCCGAGCCGAGCACATTTCCGTTGTGAATTTTGTCTCTCTTCGTTGCCGTTGACGTTCAGGAATGGGTTCGTCGATTGTTCCACAGGCATCGCTTGTGCATTATTAAGGTGAAAAAAATTATATATAAATTGCCGTGTAAAAATATGTATGTCGGCAAATAAAATTAATGTTTTAGTGTCTTGGGCAATAAAGATTCGTCTCCCGCTTGGGACGCTGGGCGTAACTGGGCTGATGGTGGGTCCATGCTTGGTGAAAACATTGACTTCCATTACGCTTTACAGCTGTACTGTTGCCCTAGCGACGGAGTTCCCGGCTGCAAGCCATGCAATACCGCACTTGCGACGTTGCTGACAACGACAGTAAAAGTTTTTGCTTGTAACAGGACAAATATTATAAAGCTGGTTGCTGCTGCAGCAGCAACCACAGCTGCTGCTGCTGTAGCATTCAGCTGCAGCACCGAGTTAGTTCGTGTTCATGTCTGTCGTTTTGGTATCATGCTGCTCCAGGGAAAAGGGGAGAACGAGGGATTAACTTTGCGAGTGAGGACAAAGGGATACGTGTGCTTACATGTGCGTGCGCGTTTTCATGATCTTCGGAGCCGCGATGTGGTAAATGTATGTGTCGATGGTGGTACACGAAGATAACTCCATACCGAAGCGAGCTCCGTAATCACCAGTGACGCGGTGGAATTTTTCATTAAAATGTAAATGGCTAGAATTTTAAATTAATTTTTTTGCATTTGAAAATGTGATGCCAGAGCCAGTAAAGATTATGCGGCGCTGTAGTGGCGAAGGGCGACTGGAGGCTGCAGGGTGGATGGGGACCGCGAGTAACCACGAAGCGACAGGTAAAATATGGAGCGTTCACTACTTCTTCTCACAAGATTCCATGCCAACAAGCGCCCGCAACTCTCGCGGCCAGCCCTCCTTACCCTTCGAGACACACACACAAACACACATACATACACACGCACCTACATACATACATTCATACATATATACACAAACCTAATTAAATGAAACCCATAAAGTCTTACACAGTCACATCCACCACACAGTCTGTGCGTGGTCGTCTCCACACGATCCGAGCACCAACGTGCATATATCAAGTTCCAGCGTACGACAAGTACAACTGCAGTACGACGTGCATAGGTGCGGTGAAGCACACCAACAAGACCTCCAATGCGGGGCAAGGGAAAGCGAAGTAGGACCAGCCATAGTGATGTCCGATCCTCTACCCGACATTCTTAGACGGTGAACTGAACGGGACTCTAACCCCCCAGAGTGTAAAGCCGGGCCATGCTCCAACCCATGCCTTACGCCATGCCTCAAGTCACAAATGCAAAAAGCAGTACAGCAGCAGACCACGGACAGGATCGTAAAGCAGCTGCCAAAACACCGACACTTTCCTTCCCTCACACGTGAAGACTCTGCTTTAGTAAAAAGGCTGTGTGAAAATAGCCTATAAAGGAAGGGGAGATGCGAGCAGCTCTTACCAGCTTATTGTTTACTTTTCCAATGATTTTTTCCTCGCATGTTGATGCCGATGCCGATGCTGATAATGGCAACAACAGGACAGCATGCCGAGATAAGACACACTCAACGAAATATTTTCCCCTCCCCCCAGTTGTGTCGAGAACCCGAGAACCCCTCCTCCCACCCATCCACAACCCAGACACGGACCCGATCCAAAACAATTCAATTCAGCAAACCCAAAGTCCAGCAGAGCCCCATTCCAGCAAACCGCTCTCAACTTTCTCATTCCTTGCCAGCGTGTCCATTCGTAGTGGTGGTGGTGGTGGTGGTTGCGCTGCGGCCTTGCAGGGGTTGTTGCAAAGGCACAACACTACCAGGCCCCCCACGCCCCAAGAGCCTCCTCCCCCTCCTCGCATCCGCACTCCCTCTCTCTCTCTCTCACAACCACATGCACCGCACTCCTCCCTTCTCCCTCTACTCATACCGGGCGCTCAGTAGACGTCTATTCATCCGACTCTGAATCCTCGTCGTCTTCGTAATGCCGTGTTCCCGCTCGTCGTGCGCCTCGCCCAGTCGGCTGCTGCGGCTGGGGGGGCCCTCCGGAAGGCCGAGCGCCGGTTCGGCCCCGGGGACCGCCACCGCCGGGGATGACGCCGTGATCTTGCATGTGCATCGGCATGGGCATGTGCATCGGCATATGCTTCGGCACGGGCATGTGACCAGAGGCGCCAGAGCCGCCCCCGCCTCTGGGCTGTTGCAGCGGCATCCTTGCACCCGGCCCACCTGGCGGCACCAGCCCGGGCGGCATCAGCCCGGGTTGCCCCATTTGCGTCATCAAGAGCTGCATCTGTAGCCCAAGCAGCGCGGGGGCCGGCATCTGCTGCGGCAGCATCGGTGGAGCGACACGCCGTGAAGCGGCCGCCGCTGCCGCGGCGGCGGCAGCAGCAGCAGCCCACGCCGCCGGCCCAGACCCGGGACCGCCAGCGCCAGCGGCGCCGCCACCGCCGCCAACACCAGCACCTGCCCGCCCCGGACCTGAGGGGCCCAAGCCGCCGAAACCCGAAGCCGCTCCCAGGCTGCCGCCACCGCCGCCGCCACCGCCGCCGCCGCGCCGTGGCGCCGCCCCAGGAAACGCGTCAAGCAGGTTGGCATACGCCCGTTCCGTATTAAGCGCTGCATCGACGCCGTATTCATCGGGCCCAAGTGGCCTTCCGCCTGCTGCCCGGTCGAAGGCTGGGCCCATGAAGGGGGCCATAAAAGGGGCCATGCCACGACCGCCTCCAGGCAAGAACGGAGGTCTCGGCGGAACCCCAAAGCCCCCCGGGAACATCCGCATGAAATCCTCGGGGCCTGGCAGTGGCCCGGGACCAACATCTACGAGTTGCAAAATGGGAGGTTGCAGAAGGGAGGTTGGGAGACAAGAGGTTGTGATGCGATGGTCACGTTTTGGGGGGAAATGGCGGGGAAGACAAATAGAAGACCTCCCCTCTAGTACATGGTACAGAGCCTTGACTGCTTAAGGAAACACCATGCATGCTTTTACGAGTCAAGCAGACAAGACGAGGAGGACAGTTCTCTGTTTGCTGCCGACCGTATGCAATGTAAAGAAACCAACAGACAGGCTGGGTCAGTCCAGACTCTAGGTGAATACGCGCCATTTGGGGGTGTCGACTCGTGCAAAGCCAGGCCCGGATGGTGCCGAGACTGACCCACGGGTCAGCCCGTCGGGAAGGGGAGCCGAGAGCCATGGGTAGTAAACCCAATACTTGAGAGGCGGACTTTGAATGGATCATGTCAAGACGCAGCCATTGAGCCCACATGTTTCTTGCTCCCCTCCTCTTCCATTCCAGTTCGCAGTTTGCACGCGTACTCCCGCCCTCTCCCTCTCCATCTTCCTCACCGTTGCTCTTGTCGCTGTAGTCCTCGTCACTACTCGCGCCTGCGTCATCGCCAACATCGCCGGCTCGACCTGCTGCGGCGGCCCCGCCCCCGCCGGGCCCCCCACGCGCGCCACCTGGCCCACGTGTACCCTCGCCAACGCCGACGTGGCCTCCGTCGGCGTCTGCACCGGGGGGAACCGCACGGGAC
Source organism: Volvox carteri f. nagariensis (assembly GCF_000143455.1). Taxonomy (NCBI): domain Eukaryota; kingdom Viridiplantae; phylum Chlorophyta; class Chlorophyceae; order Chlamydomonadales; family Volvocaceae; genus Volvox; species Volvox carteri. The sequence goes on along the minus strand of NW_003307601.1, from coordinate 543,452 downwards.
GCCTCACCCCTCCTCTGCTCCCTAGAAGCCGAGGCGGCCGCCGGCGGCAGCCGCGCCATACGGCGATCCGCAGCGGCAGGTTGCGGATCTTCCTCGTTCTCACTGCCATCCGCCTCCGCCGCCGGGCCGCTACCCTGCGGCCCACTCCACTGCTGCCCCCCTCCGCCGCCGGGTGCTGCCTGTCCTCGAGACGGGCCACCTGCGCCAGCGCCGGGCACCTTGCGGAATCTTCCAGTTCCCGCACCTGCACCGCCACCGCCGCCTGAGCCCGCTGCCGCCGCCAGCAAAATCGCGGCGGCCTGTTCAGGACTGCTCATCGCCTTGCTGCTCACCACGTCTCTCCCGCCGGTGAAAGAACCGCCCCCGCGAGGTACTCCCTTCGCAAACCGGCCACCCTCCCTGGCACTGCCTCCGCCACCGCCGCTGTTAGCCGGCGCCGCCGCCACGGCCCAGCGCCCACCTGGCGGTCCATCACCACCCTGCCCTCCGGCACTGTCGCCCTTAGCAGTAGCGGCGGTGCCCTGTGACGAACCAGGCGCCGCCCGCGTACCTCGCTCATGGCCTTGTGCTTGTCCTTGGCCCTGACCGTAACCCTGTGAGCTGCTCGGGTCTGTGGCAGCGCCGCCGCTGTTGCCGCGAGTTGTAGCAGCTGCAGCGCCGGACGGCCGGTCTCCAGGTCGTCTGCTGTTTGAAGGCCCCGAGCTGCCGGCGGCGGCGGCGGCTGCTGCGGCCGCTGCCAATGCCTCAAAGCCTTGACCCTGGCTTTGACCCTGCCCCGGGCCGCGTGCCCGGGCGCGAGTGACCGCTCCTCCTCCTCCATCGGCCACCGGGCCATGGCGGGCAAGGTGCGGTCCATGCTGCAGCTGCGGTGGCCGATCCTCGCCGCTTCCAAACAAACCGGCCACGGCCATGGCGGGGCCAAACGGAAGTCCCGGCGGTGGAAGCGGCTGCTGCGGCGGCGGCCAGCCAGCGGCTGCTGCGGCAGCGATGTTGCCGATGGGCAAGCCACCTAGAGGCAGGGTTCCCACGGGAGGCAAGGTGCTGCCGCGCGGCAAGTCGCCAATGGGCAAGGCCCCCATGGGTACATCTCCCGGACTGAGGGTGCTTATGGGCACGGCGAGGCACAGAACGGGCGGACCACCATCCGGCTGCGGAGACGGGTGCGGGTACATGCAGTACCCAAGCGCGGGCGAAGCAGGGGGGAAGGCAGGGTATGAGAGGCAGGGAAACGCAGCGGCAACCCCCAAAGGAATGACAACCCCCCGGGATATGAGCTGCCATGAGATGTAGGCATAACCCATGCATGCACCCATGCATGCACACACACAGGCAAACTGACAGGCAGGACAATAGGGATAGTTGGGGGGTTTAGGGTTTTGGTGATGTACACGATGTAGGCCATCAGGTCGAGAACGCGATGTGCACCTACCGGACGCAGGACCACCATAGGCAGGTCGGGGAGGGCCCCAGAGCGGCCCAGACCTTCCAGAAGGCCCGCATAGGCAGCGGGATCCCCCACCGGCGGCAGCCCGAGAGATGGCGTCAGTCCGAGGGGGCCCCTGCCAAACATACTCATATTCACCACCGGTAGCGGTGGTTGTGGTGGTGGCGGCACTTCCTCCCGCGGCGCCCCATAGTCCTCTTCTCGCCATTCCTCCCCATCGTCATCGACCGCAGCTTCCGCCTCCTCCCGCCGCTCCTCCTCCTCGTCGTCCTCCTCCTCCTCCTCCTCGGCCCCCTCGGCGTCTCGCCGCTTGACCTTGGCAGATTTGCGCTTCTCGCGCCCGGCCCGCCCGCGCTCCTCATCCGCTTTCGTTCGCTGCAGAAGCAGCTGTGGCGGTGGCCGCGCTGGTTGCTTCTTCTTCTCCTCCTCGTCCTCCTCGACAGCCTCCTCGCCTCCCTCATCTTCCTGCAGATCCGCCGCCGCCACCGCTGCAGTAGCAAGGGCTACGCCCCGCGCGCTCTTACGCTGCGTGCGAGACCGAAGGATAATCTCTTGTGGCTTGGGCGGCTCGGGCCTGGGCTTCGGCGGTGGCGGCGGCGGCCGCAGCTTCTCCTCGTGTTGCAGCAACCGCATTTTGTCTTCCTGTAGCCGCTGTACCTGCCGCTGCAGCTCCAGAACCTTCTTCTGCAGGCCCTTCTGCATGTTACGCGAGGGCGATGGCGGGATATCCGTCATGGCCATGGCATCAATAAGCCTCTCCTCCTCCTTCTCTATTCGCCGCCGCAGCTCTTCCGCGGACTCCTCATCCAATTCGGGTTGCGCAGCCAACAGCAGCATCAGCGAATCGTCCTTCCCACTGACTAGCTGCCTCTGTTTCGGCTGCAACGGTAGAAGCTGTTGGTGTTGCTGATGATGATGTTGCTGCTGTTGTTGCTGCTGACGTGATGACCGCCGTGGAAGTTTCAGCGCCTGCATCCGCTGCTGGACCTCAGGCTCTCCCTCCTGCTCCTGCGCCGGGTGCTTGACATCTCCGGCGGATGTCGGCTCCTTCTCCCTCTCCTGGTCCTGCTGCGGCTGCTGTTGTGGCGGCGGCGGCGGGACTTTCCGGGGGAGGGACTCCGAGGGCAATCCCAGTCCCACCTCCCCAGCCCGTCGAGCCTGCGACAGCGGCGGCGGCGCAGTCCCCATGGTCGCCGGCCGCCGGCCGCTTGGCGAGCCGGACCGCGCGGGTGATGGCGGATTCGGGCTGCCATGGTCCTCGCCGTCGGATTCGAAAAGGCCTTCGCGGCGCGTCTGGGCGCCACGCACCGTTGGCATATAGCGGCGCCTGGGCCGTTTGCTTGCGGGGCCGCTGGCAGCCGCGGAGTCCACGGGCGGTCCCGCTGAAGACCGCTTGCGGCTGGTCGCGGCGGCCGCATGGGCTTGGCGTGGCGACAGTGGCGGCGGGAGTGGGGGCGGCAGCAGCAACGGAGGCTTGTTCTCCGTGTGAATGTCGCCATCGCCATCATTGCCGCCGCCCCCGCTTCGAGCGCCATCATGTCCTGTGCTTTGCGCAGCAGCTACGGCCGCGGCAGCTGCTGCTGCAGCAGCTGCAGCAGCAGCAACAGATGGTGCCACCCCCCGTGATGAATCGCCGGTGCCTGCATCCCGGTCAGCGTTACCGTCTCCGGCCGCGAGGAGGCGTGGCCCTCCGTCCGTAATCGGCTCCTCGCGGCTCGCGCCCCGGCCTGCATGCTCTGGAGAAGAGAGGTCCAGCGCAGACACTCCCCCATCGCCGGGAAGCGGCGTCTGGCTTGGCGGGCCCCCAGCCATACCCAAAACGCCATCTACACCAGCACTTACACCGGGGCCGCTGGGGAAACTGACGCAGCCCCCTCCTGCGGTTTCCGAAAACGCAGCCGGCATCGCAGGAAGCCCTAGTTGCCCTAGCGCGGCAGCAGCAGCAGCAGCAGCTGTAGTCTTGGATGCTTTATTTACCGCTGGGTTATTACCCCCCGTGGGTGGCTGGAGGGCCCCGGGGGCCCAGCCAGGAAGGGTGCTGGTATTAGGGGGTACATCCGTCAGCATCATGTGCATCATGCTGCCTTCCTGCTGCTGATATTGTTGTTGTTGTTGTTCTTGCTGCTGGGCCCCGGGCTCCCCGGGGTTTTCTTCTCCGTCTTGCCGCTGCTGCCCCTGCAGCTGGCTCAGCTGCATTTGCTGCAGCAGCTGCAGCTGCTGCTCCTCTCTTTCCTGCTCAGAAAGCGGTTCGTTGGACAGGTGGTTTAGTTGCATTTGCTGCACGTTATGGTGGTGGTGTAGCAGTGCCAGACGCAGTTGGTCATGTGGGTTGAGTCGCTCAGGCTGGACGTCGTTAATATTAAATGGTACTCCTGGAGGCCAGTTTTGGCGGGGCTGGATTTGAATTTGAAGCGGGATGCCCATGGATTGTAGCATCCCCATGGGGAACATTCCGGCCACGGGGTTGGCCAGCAGCGGATGACCAGATGCCGCAGCGGCCGCCGCAACTAACGCAGCTGCCTCCGCTTCCGCCAGACGGTTTTCTTCCTCGTGCGCCTCCAGGACCGCGCTGTAGGCCGAATGCCGCGCGTCGTCGTCGTGTTCGCGTCCCTGAACGGCCAGAGCGTAGGCACGCAGCAGGGAACGTGTGCCTTGTCGAGTTGCCCGAAGCGTGCTGTTGTAGATGTTCTGTGCGTTAGAGGGACCGCGGGGTGCGCGTCTGCGTGAGGGACAGGTGCTCTGAACCGGCCAACTTTGCAACCCCGGTGCGCTGCAACATCCGGCTTTGTGGTCTAATACATAATGGGTATCGAAACAAGGTCGCGTCAACGAACCTTTTAAGCGGTTGACAGGAGTTGTCGGCAAAACATTCTGAAACGCAAGACCGAGCTGGCCCTTAGCAACCCATGCCTGAAGTGTCGAGCCCTATTCATGCTTTCAATGAGGCTTGGATCGCTAGCGTGAAAGCAGAAGCTTGTTTTAAGTAAAGCCATCTTGCAAGCCAATCACACTATGCTAAGGCGTCCCATAGCCGTAAAGCTTTCCTATCAACTTGTTGTAGCTCCCATTTACATAAATTTGTTAAGAGGTCTGCGGAAGAGGGGCAACCCGTAAACGAGGGGCCGGCACTATGAGGTCAGGCTGTCCAAATTACTCCTTCTCTGCTGCATCAAACACTAAGACTTAAAGTCAGTTCCATTTTTAGGCTCCGCCACAAAGCGCGTAATCAGGCAACAGTCAGGCAAAGTCAGTAGGCAACGTCGGCACCGTGCAGGTCCCACCTTGACTTCACCAGGAGTTCGGCCAGGTAAGCTTTTCGCTATTAGCATCCATGCATTGCCATGCAGGGCATGTTTCTCAGCCAAAAGACTCTCCTCTTCCAGGGTCCACGCAGGTCTCTTGCGACGCTGCCGAAGGGCGGCGGCAAACCACCATAATAAGGTCAAGCTTCCCTTATGTAATAACTAGGATACAAACCATGAGCTCGGAGCCGTATTCCGGCTTTAACCTCCTCACCCTTCTTTTCTCCGTTCCCTTCAGAAGATGCTCGTTCTTGCGGGACCACTCCTTCCTCCCAGCTGCAGGAGATGGATCATCAGATGATGTCGTTCCGTCGTCGCTATACATTGGGATACCGCTATTACGTGCCTGGTCGAGGCTGACTTCGTGTCCAAGCTTGGCCGACCCCAGCCTTAGGGATGTGAGGGTTTAGCACACATTTCTAAAATTTCACTGAAGTGACCTGTAGGACTGCTTTTGCTTAAGGGGATTAAGGTAAACAAGTAAAACGGTTTGCGTCAGTACGGAATCCTCAAACCTTTGCTGAACACACTGTGCATGCTATACATCAAGTTTACTTGCTTGCGGTCGACCGAATGAACAGCCTTTGGATGGTTTTTGCCGCAAGTGACTTGCCTTGCCTTACAACTTTACCCATGCAGTTTGCCACAGTACCCTAAGTACCTAGCATGAAAATTTCGTATTTTGTGAATCATGGCGGCCTGTAGCGAATACAAGCGTGTGTCCAACTGTCGCCCGGCTCGTACAAAACCTCAAAACAAAAAAACTCAAGGCCACTTATAAAGCACATATGCTCCAGCTGAAGTAGAGGCTCTCGTGCTGCCACGAACATGCTAGCTAGCTTACAGCAAGAGCATACCAATGACGAGTTGCGTCGGCCTCCAACAGTCCTTGAGTTAGCCTCGGCTAGCTGCTCCTTACATGAATCATCCCTCCGTTCTACAGAAGCACTTGCTCATAACTTGACATTAGCGCTTGGATTCAATTCATTAGGAGGATTCATTGCCAGGAAACGTTCTCTTCTGGTGACCCGCTGGAGAAAGGGCTTCCATATCCACGGCAAAACCCCGCCGCTTCATCTCCTTATGTAAGCCACCTTGCTTAATTTAAAGTAGCAGTTCAGGTCTTAAACACGCATATTGGCATTCTACCGCCAACCACGCGCCGGAACCAATTTCCAGCAGCACGAACGGCTATTCGGAACGCCGATATCAGCAGACGATCCTGTTTTCAATCCCTTTCTTCCCTTAACGTATCTGAACATAGGAACATACACAGTAAGTATGCCAGTTAAATAATTGTGCATCGAGGCTTTAAAAGATTGCAACAGTTGCTTTACAGCAGGATCCAATTTGTAGCTTGTAAGTAGATCCAACTCCGCACCCTCCAAACGCAGGCGCTGTTCAGTTAGGGCAGATACGTGGTACAAAGACCCGTGCCCGACCTCCGCGACACCATGCGAACAAAGCTAATCACGGGCTCATCACCTCCACTCTAAACTCACTCCCCGCACCAGCCATGGGCCAGGACAAAGGTCGCAAATGGGGGTTAATTAGCCAACTGAAGCCCCAACCTCCTACCACCACCAAGATTCCCAACTGTGCAACGACTTGGGGCTTGGCTGCCTCATAACTCGGCGTGAGTATGTAAACCACAGACCAGCCAATCCGTTCAGGAAGACACACGCACCCATTCAAGTTTTTATATTCGTTGTTTTGTCAGGCAGCAAACGCACATGGCCAGCAAGCACCTCGGTAAGGGTCTTGATGACGACACTCAGAGGAGGTATTTTGCTAAGGGGCGTGTGCGGCGGCGGCGGCGGTCTCGGAGCGCCGCCATTCGCAATGCCGGCAAGCAGGGCAGCCCCGAGAGCTTGGAGCAGCACAGTTGCTGCGCGCTTGTGCTTGCGCTCCCGGGGCGGTGAGAAAAGGCTGTTGGGGTAGCAATTGTACTGGATTCGATGCCGTGCATGTGGCAAATGATGTACGGTTGCGACATCATGTCGTACACCATCACCCGAAACACCTAACCCCCGTACACAGCCGTGCTTATCATTCGAAACCTCTGTTGAGGCCGTTTGCCATCGTCTCAAAAAGTACCTCCCCCCCCGGCGGGGAATGGAAGGGGGAACAGGCGGGGACGAGGATGGGCTGAGAAACACAACACTGCCCCAGAGCCATATCGTACAGAAACCCAGGTGGGGCTGGAGATTGCACTCGCGGCCGGCACCTCTCGGAATGTGCGGTTGGCTGTGCAGGGGTAGTAGTATAATGCCTGTACACGAAGACCTTCCGAAGATCCTCCCAGAAAGAGTGTGTGTGTGTGTGTGTGTGAGAGTGTTTGTGTGTTGTGTATGTGTGCTCTTCGTGTGATATATTACTAAGCACAGCTTTGCGCGTGTACATTTCTTAGACGTTCGAGACTTATAACGCATAGCCACGAGAGTATACATATATATGCATGTATGAATGTATGTATGTATACATATATGTAGGGTTTCAGCGATAGGGTTTCAGCGTTGCTCACTTGCGTCAGAACGCATCTCAGGCTGGCTGGAGAGGCCATACCGGCTAAGGATAGTGCACGATATCTGGGGTTAGTGTATGGGCCGGAACGGCAGTTCTGGGCCCGCCGTCAGCAGTTGTACGACACAGCTAGAGCAAGCTATGTTCGCGTTGAGTGCAAAATTAGATAAGCTAAAGTTGTTCGCCCCAGATGTGAGGATGAGGTGTTTCGATACGCAGGTACGAGCAATACTGTTGTATGGTTGTCAAGCGTGGGGGCCGTTTATGCTAGCTGAGGTCTTGGACAGGCTCAAGAGGCGGAGTGATGCGAATAACCTTGCAGAGGGGCCCTTCGAGGCATGCCTAAAGAACAGAGCAGTGCAGCTTCAGATATCTTTCATGCGACAAATTGTAGGAGCTGCCAGACCAACACACCGCCTCCTGTTTGCTCTGCAGAGCTGTCGCAGCTACCCCTTCACTACCACGTTCTCAAGCAGGTTGTGAGGTTTTGGAACCATGTCCGTTTACAGCGTGGGTCTGTGGCACACCAAGTTTTACGACAGGAGGTCGCAGAGTCCCTCTCCAACCCCGAAGGGGCCGGATGGGGGACACTACTCCTCCGTTTTCTATGTTTTTTGGGGCACGACATATGGAAGGAGGCCCCGCAAGGGCTACACGAGGTAGACGAACGAGTGGAGTGGCTGATGAACAGGCCAATGCCAGAAGGTGTGGTTTTGGAGTTCAAGGACCGATTAGCGAGTGGTTGGAAGCATACGCGTTTAGATGTCCAGCCTGACGTGTACCCGTCAGACGGCAAGCAGCCAGGAATTCACATGGCGAAGTATAAGCATTGGATGGGTCTGGCGGCCGAGCAAGCGGGCAGGAAGGAGGTGCTCCCGCATATCGCAATGTTTATCCCGCGTTCAGCGAACCGCAAGCTTATGTGTGTGTGTGTGTGTGTGTGTTACATGGTTGGGGGTGCGTGACCCCATACCTGTAAGACTACCCATACGAGCCGAAGGCCCAAGGGCAATACTACAACGCCTAAAAGCCACGGAGAAAAGGAAAAACACCGCACATCAGCCCAGACTAGCGTCCAAAGGGGGTAATTGAGTTTCGGTGAGCCCACATACGTTCCAACATCCTCGCCAGACGTGCGGGTTCCCATTGCATGGCCTCCAACATACTCTGTTGATGATCGAATCCCTCTTCAGCACGAATATCATTATAGGCTGGGCATTCCAATAACACGTGTTTTTCATCCTCAATTCGGCTATTAGGACCACAACAGTGGCAAAACCGCTGCCCCCTGGGGACATGGTACTTGCCCCTTCGTGCTCTGTTCGCCTCCAAAGCCCAGCAACATAAACGAAACTGCATTAGCTTACGATGTGCTAAACGAGGAATGAAAACCTTAGCATGTGTTGGCCACATGACGGCTGCGGCTCCCGAAAAGGGCAGCCCCATCCAGTGCTTATACTTCGCCATTTGCACTCCCGGTTGCTTCCCATTTGATGGGTACTCCTCTGGGTACTCCTCAAGCTTATGCAGTTTAGGCTTTGCTGTTGGGCATTGGCGGCTAACAGAGCGCGTAAGGGACGGCGTTATATACCTAGGGAGGAGCGAGTATGCCCTTGCTGCGGCACCGATAGCCATATCGAGGACGAGAAGCACATTTTGATGGACTGTCCGGTGTACAACAAAATCAGATCCGATATGGGTTTCCCACGCTCCGAGCATATGAAGGACGCTATGAAGTGGGAACCTGAACGCCTGGCAAGGATGCTGGAACGCATATGGTCCCACCGCAACTCTATCGTTCCCTTTGGTCGATAGTATCCTTCATCAAGGGGAAACGCGGGGTTGCACACGCCCTCGGTCGAGCAGGAGGGGATAGTGGCCCCGCACGCCCCTCTCCCCCCATCAGCTTCACTCGCTCGTGGTTCGTCTTTCCCCTCTCCCCCCACAAGGAGGAGGCAGTGCTTCGGCGGTCGTTCCTCTTGGGGTACGGTTAGGTGCCCCTGGCCAGTGTCAGGCCCCCGGATTGAAATGTAACAAATGCACATACCTACAGAGAGTCCGTCATGTCTTCATTGCAGCGCCATGCCCGGACGGAGGCGCTGCTGAGCGGCTATGTCGTGTTGTGGCAAAGCCTGAGTCGGGATCGGGATCACACAAGATACGCGACAAGCTCGTGCTCCCGTTGTGTCTGGTATCGGGCCCCCGCTTTCGCGGCCCGCAGTGTAACCTAAGTTATATATATACATATATACATACATACACGCACACCACCACTATCTGCGTTACATCGCTGCATCACGTGTTTCTCCGGGATACTTATTAAGCAGCCTCTCGCACAAATGTGTCCGGTCGTACTTCGCGAATAAAAGGTCCGTACATGACGCCCCAAAAGCCAGGAGCGAATTTTACCGCGCAGATGCGCGCGTGCGATTCTCCAAATGCGCCTGTACAAGTGTATATAAATTTTCTTGGCGGAAAAGGACCAGGTGCGCCAGCGCATTGCGCAGGTGGGCATGTTGGCCATAGTCGCACCCGGCATACAGGCTGGACTATTGCGTGGCTGCTTTGCAGTATCTGAAAGCACCGAAAGCCTACGTCGTAGCTTGCAACACTGGGCTCGTGAAACTGCCGCAAGAAGATGAAGCGCTGGCGAAGAGGCAGTTGTGTGCAGCACCTTGTTCAGAGTAAAGTCAAATTACAAAGTTGCGCAAAGTATAACATACATAAACTGAATTAAACATAAGAACAGATAAGACGTTTAGAGCCTTGTCGGTGACATGGACGCCGCTGTTGGCTTGGAACAGCTATTTGCTGTGCATAGGGACGTGCCCGCGTTAGCCGTGTTGCAACAGCTCAGGATGGATTTCAGCCAGCAACAGCCTCAAGAGCTGCTGCACAACCACCGGGAATGTCTTCAGTTGAGCACGTGTAGTTTTGGTCGGCGGGGTCGAGCAACGTACGCAATGCGCACAGAAACCAAGGTGCAGCGTTCTGTAACATCGCCAACATATCCGGTACGCGGTGGCAGGCTTGCCGAGCACGAAATGAAGGGGGGGTCGCATCTCACCATTCAACTAAGCATGCATGTGCTCGGTTGAATGCTCGGTAGCGTGCGAGTTTACCCCTATCAGGATGTTTGTTTGCATATCCCTCCAAGCGAGAGGGCTTGGACCTATGCTGATGTTCGTTCCAAGAAGTGAACTGAGGACTGATGCTACGGTGAAAGATTTGCACGTCAATTCGCCCGTGCAATAAAACGCCCTGTAACTCGCTTACCCTAATCTCACATTCCAATATGCCACTGCACTTTCCTCTCCAGCCTGGCCACATTCTCTTCCTCGCAAACGTACTTGGGCACCTTACAATCCAACACCATACGGGCTTTGGAAACGCGGGCAGCTGCTTCACAAGGACCCCCCTATTTTGCATCGCCCAATACGTACAATAAATAGTACGACAGGGACATACCTGCTTCGCGCTTCCTACATAACAAAAACAGGCAAAACGTTCAACACAAACAGTAACAGCAGCCATGACGTAGCCGTGCTCCTTCCAAAGGCCACAGGCTGCCAGTTGTTGCCGCAATCACCTCCCGGACATCAGGAATATGACAAGCTGCCTTTGTCTCAGGCAACAAAGCAACGCTCGTGAGTAGCAACCGTCGCCATCGCGAATTTGCTGCGAACCAATTTTTATGTATGTATGTATGTATCCATCTATCTTCCAGGCTTTTGCAAGTCGTGTATCCAATTTTCCGGGCCCAGATGCCGATGGATTCAGAATCTAGCAGTAAACAGCCCAGTGTTGCCGTACACTGTACGGAACAACAGCTACACATGTGATAACTTTCTGATGACGGGGCTCAGGCTCCATGCAACCCATAATGAAACTGCAACCGCAACCATATTAGCGACGATGGCGACGACGACGATGAAGAGAACCGTGGAATGCACGTGCTGACTCCAAATCCGAAAGCCTCCCGGGCCTTTTTTAAATCCTCATTCTGAATCATCATTTTTTGCCGTACGGATTGCCGTACACAATGATCTTTGGCACCACGTCCAACAACAAATCTACGGGTAGAGCAAAGTTCACTCCGCTGCCTCGAGCCTGGCGGCAGGGGGGTTGTTTGATGCAGGGTCGTAATGCCGTACAAGAAGCTAAGTTTACGTTAGGGGTAAAAGGCGACGTCGCGTGATGTACATCATCAAAAGTTGACGTGGCGCAACACACGATGTCGTGAATGCACGTGAAGTGCAAAAAGGGGAGAGTGTTTGAATGACCATAGGCGACACAGCAAGCGGGGCGCATAAATGTGCACGGCCGTCCATGTGTGCGTGAACGCGTCTGTGTATGTATGTATGTATGTACATATGTATGTATGTATGCATGTATTTCCGTACGTATCTATGTGCATATTTATTACATATCACTCCGGGCCGATGCTGGCCAGGGGCACCTAACGGGAACGATCGCCGAAGCAAACGTCTCCCCCTAGCGGGAGGACAGGGGCGTGAGGGGTAAAACCCTAAGTCCCCTAATACTGGACGTCAAGGGCGACGATCGCACACCACTCTCCCAGCGCATACGCACAGATACACACAGGTCCATATACACAGATATACACACCGTGCCGGTTTGTGCCGCCCCTACTGCCGTACTCAGTCCCACCATCCTCCCCGCCGAATCCACCAGGGGGCCGCCAGAGTTGGCGGCATTCACCACCGCCTCGGTCTGATCGGCGAGGTCGAGGGGGTGGGTGGGTTATAGGTGTTGGTGCAAACTCAACGCCAGGAAGAGGGTCAGAAAAGGGGGAAGGGGACCAGCGGAGGTGGGGGGAAGTTGAACGGGGGTGGGGGGTGTTGCCGGGGGGAGGGGGAAAGGGGAAGGGTTTAAAACCCATCCGTACCGAATGGAGTTTCCCACGGGAGCCCCGGGAGCTGAGGGGGGAGGGCACCCTCACACACTGGGAATACGAGCAAGGGCGTGTGGGGAAAGGGACTGCACCTGACCAGTACGATCTTACCTGTACGACACCGTAAATGCGGGCTCCAACCGGCGAGGGAATGCTCCTCCCCAGCCCGCTTATAAGGCCCACGGAGAGGGAGCGTGTGGGGGCGGCTGCAGCGGGATTAGCGGCCACACACCCCAGGGCGTACACCAGCTGGCCTACCTGTATGCATGTATGTATGTGTTTTTTGGGGGACGGGTAGTGGGAATAGTGGGCGTGCATGTAGGGTTGGTGTGACGTGATGTGCAAGGGGTTAGGGCTACAAGTCCGGATTGCGTGTGTGTGTATGTGTATGTGTATGTATGAAGGGATCTTGGTATATCTTGTATGTATGAAGGGATCCACACGTGTGTATGTGTACGTGTGAAGGGATCTTGGCGGGCGGCGTTTTCCACGTTTACAGGTGTTGATTAGTCATTCAGGGAATCTGTGCGACGATATGGATACGGGGCTTCCAGCTATGTCCGAGGTGGTGGTGGTGGTGGTGGCGGTGGTGGTAGTGGTGATCTGTTGTGTCATAGGTAGCTTCCGGCTGCAGCGTATTAGGGTATTCGTTTGTCAGGGAAGCTGACACACGAACTCGTAAGTCCGTACGACAACAAAGTGTACGGTAATTCTCTGTCTCCCCTCCCCGTCCTCCATCCACCTTTCCCTTTCCCTGGTGTTTTCAACCAATCAGGCATAATGTCCTTCCAGTGAATTTATCAACAGGCTGGAGCTCCCTTAAGCTACTACTACAAGCAGTTGCATTTGTTGGTTTCTAAATCCAGCAATAGTTGATGCTATTGACGCCGTTGGCAGTTGGCCGTTATTTCGTCTTGCATGCGATTTCCCCCTTCCCCTCCCACACCCAGGCCCAGTTGCGGTCCCGTTTTCCCTTTTTTCTGTCCTTTTTCTTTTCGCTTCCCAATCCCCCCCCCAGTTTTCACCCTTCCCTGACGCCCTCATTCTCCCCCCCCCCTCAACCCCACCCGCAGATCCCCTGGAGCAGCAACTCGAATGGGAGCCACAACCACGGGCACACCGTTAGCATTACTGACGCCATTGCTGACGCCATCACTGCTAGCAGGATCTCTTGCGACAGACAGCTGGGAGCCCAGGACCTCCTCGGACTGCGGCTGAGGCTGTTGCTGCGGCAGTAGGAGCTTGAGCACTGCCAAGTCATGAAGGCTGTCGCTCCCGGCAACTCGCGCCGGCAGGATGCTGTATGCCCCTGTGGCCATGTCCTGCAGGGTCACCTCCAGAACCTGCAAGCATGGGCATACAAGCATGCAGAGACAGATGCGGAGTTTTAATTTCTTATATAGGGAAAAACGAAAGTGTGAAGGTGTTGTAAAATATCGACTTACCGTGTTAGTTCCTTGGAGGGGTGGAATGATGTGAAAATTTGTGAGCACATGAGGCCCTGCAGCGTCCCAAACGACTCCTGATCCGATGACATCACGCACTTGCACGCCTCCGACGGAGCGCAGGACTGCGATGGAGACTACCGAAGGGCTCACATCCTGGAACACCTGAACTGCGATGTCCTCATCTACCAGGGCAGCAGCCACCGAGGGCCGGGCGAAAAATGGCACGCCGGCTAAGGTGGAAGCAGCGCATAATGCTGCGCAACGTGCGAGCAAAATGCGTCTGCTGGGTTCGTTGCATGCCAACAACAGGTTGTAATTTGAAGCAGCTTCGGTTGGAGACGGTTGGTCCAAACAAGGATTAGCTTTCGCTTTTACTGTAAAATTCTGAACAAGAGTTCGCAAATATTTCTGGGGCTGGAAGATTGAATATGCGCGGGCTAACGGCGTACACGGGCATTTTGGACAGGTCACACACGCACGTGCCGGGGAGCTTTGAAGTTGGCAAGACATTACACAGGGCGAACGCACTATTTCGAGCAGCGTATGTGCAATCTTCCCGCAGCTATAGTGCGTTCCATACCCGGTTCTGGAGCCGGCATAACATTGCTTCTAAACATCGCTTAGAGGTGATTTTTGACACTCCGTGCAATTGTTTGTTTTCTTATGCACCCATCACAAGGAACAGGGCACAGAAGCTAGAAGGAACCATGGGCAGCTTACGGAGCTATACATTGCCCTGATGAACAACCATATTAGCATAATAGAGAACGGCTGAACGGGAAATACCCATTTAACAAGTTTGAAGCGGGTTTGCTTCCTGAGCTAGGGCGTCGACTCGTCTCACTATTTCGGCCAAAGTCAGACGCTAAGACATTGGCAGCTACCCTGAACAAGCCAAGCTGTAGCACGTACCCCGCGTATCTCGCCAATTGTCACGGCTGTCAGGATCCGGACTCAAAGTCTTTCCTTTTTTGTTGCAATACCGGCTAAGCGTACCACCGTGACAAGGCTTCAGGTCCAACTTCGCAACCCAGCATAGCGTCTAAATTTGGACAAGTGAGGCGGTCAAGCCCTAGCCAGCGGCCTCCGGCGGGGGGTACGCTCGGCTACGACGATGACTCCAGTCCACATGTCGTTGCGGTCGCTTTTCCAGGAGCAGAAACCTCACCGCTCCGCTCCCAGAAACGCAGTCCGTCAAACCGTTATGCTGCGGCTATCCGATCTGTCGCGCACGGTGGACTCGGCCGCTACACCGTCAACATCTCTCTTCTCCTAATCGGATACCTTCTTGGCACAGCCGTGCGGCCCCCGCTTCTCTTCCACTCCATTCGCGTGACGCTCCCCACCGCCTCTATGCCCACTAATACAAACCCATCAATCTCCACCTCCACTTACCCGACTTCCACCACCACGGAGGCCAGCAATCTGAGCGGCGACACAGACTTAGCGCACAGAACAAATCTGGGTCAACAACAACAACAACAACAACGACACGAACAACAGCAGCAGCAAGAGCAGCAAGAGCAGGGGCTTCTAAATGCGTCAGGTGTTTCACCACTTACCCAGGGCCGCCGTGCAGCCATGGGGGGGGAAACCCCACGCAAACCGAACACCACGGCCCTCCGTACGGCAGCTCCGCCACAACGGCTTCAACCGCCCGACCGCACGCTGCGTTTCCAAGTATGCAATGGGTTCGCCAACCAACGACTGAGCATCATGTACGGCGCATTACTGGCGGTACGACTTGGCCGTACGGCAGTGCTTCCCGTACTGATCGATAACGGGCTTCAGCGTACGGACAGCGCGGTGCTGGCCAGCACCGAAAACCAAGTGGGTTTCATTCGGCCCTGGCGTATGTGCGCGTATGTATGTATGTACGTGTGTGTGCTTTTGCATTTTTTGCGTGTTTTGGGGCCGGGAGGTAACTTGCCGCATGTGGGTCATGGTTTTTTTAAAGGTAGAGCCGGGTATGATAAACCCTAAGCCACCTTGTTTCGAAACCAATGCAGCCAGGTGTGTGGCGGGAGAGCGGAAGTGGCTCTGGTCCGGCGGGAACGCAGAGCGCACAGGGGGGCCCGAGGGGCGGGGGCCGCCCCCGGGTCTAAGGGGAGGTTGGAGAAGAAGGGAAACGATGAACGGGAACGGAACGGGAAGTTGAGGGCTGCTGCTGCTGCGGGGGCTGCATTGGTGGGGACTCTGAAAGGGCAAGGCTCAGGGAGGTTTGGAAAGGGGCGCCATGCGGGCGCCTAATCAATAGGTTATTCAAACAGTTAATGGACATGGAACGGTCACCTCTAAAACGTCCCCTCTGGAAATGGGAGCTGACCCAAATAGAAATAAGGCCCCTGGGAGCAGTACGGCACACCGACTAAGAGTGCAACCTTTTCCTGGATGGGGGGGAGACCGGCGATGGGACACGCACGCGCATACATACATACATACATACATACATACATACATACATACATACATACATACACGTCCATTACTTTCTACCCCAGGTTGCTTTTTCGGATATGTACGACCAGTCGTACTTCATTGAGGCCATGGCGGCCGCCGGCCTGCGCGTGCTGCCGTCAGAGGACGCGCCGCCGCCGTTGTCGTACGTCCACGCGCCGCTGGCGGAGTACGGCTGGAACGTGGCCGCACCGCTGGCGGATCATTTTCGCGAGGTGTCGCACCTGGCGGTTGACTGTCCGTTATTCAAGCTGTCATCTGCGGATCTGGTTTCGGAGGATTGGGAGCTCATGTGGTCGGTGCTTGACGCACTGAGACCGAATGCACTGGTGCGTGCGTGTGTATGTGCGTGTGTATGTGCGTGTGTATGTGTATGTATGTGTGTGTATGCGTGTGTATGTGCGTGTGTATGTGTGTGTATTATAAAAATCTGAGCCGCGAGGACGAAGCTGCGAGGTGTGTGCGTGTTTCGGAGCAAGCATGTTTCGATACGGGTTTTCTAGGAGGTGAGTGACCCTCGGGTCGGGAAGGGTTTCTCGCCGCCATGAGGTCCCGTGGCCTCCCCCAACAGCCCCTAAGTCCCGGTCGAATTTGAATTCAATTTACGGCTGCGTATCCTGTTTAGGCAACAAGCATCCAGAGAGGGACAGATTTGCGTTTGTTGTAAACAAAAAAACTGAGCCGGCATTGGGTAGGAGTTTGTGAGTTTGTGAGTTTGGTAGGCCATTTGGTAGAGGTGTCAAAGCCGAACCTGTAAATTACGATTTTGGTCTCCGGGTCAGCTGCGGGCGGTGTGTGTTGTGCGGCGTCTCCCTTGTCCCCCTTGCCATTGTGCTCCGTACTGTGACCACCGGTGTCACCGGGAAGTTCCGTCTGTGAATAATCTGGATCTGAATCTGAATCTGGATCTGAACGGTTTGGATCTTCCTTGTCGGGTCTGATTCCCTGACCCCCGCACTGACCCCCCACACTGGCCGCCCGTAGCTCCCCCCCCCAATGTTGATTGTGTCGCGGTGTGTGCCCCCAACACACGCTCACATAACCATAAGCCCTCCCCCTGCCTTTTCCCCCCCTCTTGCCCCCTTCTCCCCTTCTCCCCCTCCTTCCCTCCCTCTCTCCATCTCTCCCGCCCACTCCCAACCCCCACCACCTCAATCAACCCCAGGCTGTCGCCCTCCTCGACCTCATGGAGGACAAGATCGCCAACTGGCCGAAGATGGGAGGCAAGGGGGAGGAGGCTACAGCAGCAGCAGCAGCAGTAGCAGCAGCGGATGCGGCTGGCGGCGGAAGCGACGCTCGCGGCAGCAGGGGTGGTGGCGGTGGCGCTGGTGCTGCTGCTGCTGGTGCTGGTGCTGCTGCCGGTGCTGCTGCTGGTGCCGGTGCTTCCTTCAATTTTTTGCACCTTCGAGTGGAGAACGACTGGGTGGCGCATTGCCAGTGAGTGGGTTGCTCAATTAGGCGGTGGAAAGGAAAAGGGTGGTTAGCGGTTGGTAGTTGGTGGTGAGGAGGGAAGCTGTGGGAGGGCGGGAGGGAAGGAGGCAAGTGAGCGCGAGGGCCGTCCCACATCCGTGGTGTGTATGTTTCCCTCTGGCATAATTCGCAAAACACACATGCACACACACACACCCGTAAACATGCATACACAGCCATATCGACATACATACATACATACATACATACATACATACATACATACATACATACATACATACATACATACATATCAACATACATATCAACATACATACATATCAACATACATACACACAAACACAAACACACATACATACACACGGCACCTTATCGCGGCCGTTTCCTTCTCAATGCCTTTGATTCCGGAGGGACAATCTTTCCTCGGTCAGGTTTTTTTTGCCGTTAGGTCTCATAGCATCCCCACCCCAAGCACCAGTCCGCCCCCCTCAGGAAATATTCGTACATACACACGCACCTGCACACCGCAGGCGCTGGCAGTCAATCAACGACGGCATTGTACGGGACAACTGCTACTCGTACACTGACGACATAGGGGCGCGGATGGCGCTGTTCAACCTGCAGAACAGTACGACCTTGTACGTCGGGTCGTACTGGGACGACGTGGACAAGGATCGGCGAGAAAAGGTGCGCGCGGCCGGCGATAGAATATACGGCATTACGGTGTGTACGGTGTACGAAATCAAGGCGGTGCTGTCGCTATTAGCAAAAAGTTCAATCAAACTTCTCCACCTGTAGGAAAAACCAACTGCCTAACACCGGCTGAAACATCTGCTACCCATTTGCCCAAGATCGAATCCCAGTCCAGTCGAAGGTTTTGTTTTTTCCATTTCCCATCGCCACCACCGCCACAGGCCTTTGCCCAGCTATCAGCCGCGGGCTACCGGATGGTTACCTCTGCTGACGTGTTCCCCACAACTAACATAACCACCGTCAACCACCTCGGTCAACAGCAGCAGCAGGGGGTGCCGCCGGTTCGCATGGGTCGCGAGTTCAAGGCCATGGTGGAGTATTTCCTGGGGATGCGGTCCAACAGGTGGGGTGAGGTGGGGTGAGGGGGGTGAGGTTGGATGCAGTTAGGGGTTGGGGGATGGGAGGGAGAGGGAATTGAAGGATGAAGGTGTGGGTGGGTGGTAGAATGGGGTTAGGTTGGGGCTGAGGGAATGCACTGTGTATGTATTGGTTGGGTGGGCACATACGTGCGGACAGATAGTCACAGACAGACAGACACACAGACCGATAGTCACAGACAGACATGCAGACAGACAGACACAGAATCCCGGTGGTACTCGCATGTTCGTATCCTCCTGCTTGCTAAATCTCGTACTCACCCCCCTTGACACCCCCCGGCCCCTCCCCCCTTGCAAATACACATACACACCCACATACACACACGCACCCGTTCTTAGGTTTATCGGCAATAGCGTGTCCACATTCGCGGCTCTAGCGCTGCTGGAGCGTCGTCGTCGGGGCGCCTGGGCCGCATACTATAACGGCGGGAACATCCCCCTCGCCACGCTGCTGCCCGGTTTGTACGAACTGCCCTGGGTATTCACGTACAACAGCTGGAGCCCGGATTACGAGTACATGCTGCGGGGGGCAGTACGGTGAGGAGGGGGAGGGGGAAAAATGAGGGGGGGGGGAAAAGGGGAGGTTAGCTTCTGGTGTGGCTGATGTGTCTTGGATGCAAGCAGGGGTAACGCGACACTGGCGAATGGAGCAGAGGGGCGGGGAGGGGAGGAGGGGAAAGGAAGAGGAGCTGCGGTTTTGTCTGTGGCGTGCTGTGTTTTTTGGGCCACACAGACAGTGACGCGTAGGATCCACCGCTTTCCTCGACACACGTATATGTCACCCTGTTAACGCACATACATGCAGACAAACAATCAACAATGTGTACTCTTAATTTTTACTTCACTTCGCCGGTCTGCGGTCCCCGGTAGTGAAGTTTCTCAGCAGTGTTTCAGTGTTTCATATCCTGTCCAGTTCCTAACCCGCAGCTTAGGTTAATAAAACACACACACATACACACCCCTCTCCCCCCTCCCCCCCCTCCTCCCGTGCTCTACCCACCCGGCCCCGCAGCTCAGCTCTTTCCACGGGCTCACTGAAGCCGTACTGCATTTTCCTGGGCAACACCAGCAGCCCCATAGCCAACTGGTTGGTGGGGAGGGGGGTCACACTCGTACGACATACACCCACGTGGCGGGAACAGCTGCTGGCCAAGGCGAGATCCAAAGCAAAGGTAAGTGTATGTATGTATGTATGTATGTATGTATGTATGTATGTATGTATGTATGTATGTGTTCTGGGGGCCCTGGGGGCGGAGTTTGGGGGTGAGGGTAACGTGTGTGTGTATGTGTGTCCTGCCTGTCGTCGTACCGCAGCTGCTTAGTATTTTTGCGTATTTTCGTCCTTCCTTGCGTCGCCTCGCCTTTCCCCCCCACCCGGTTCGCCTGGTGTCATTTCCGTACATTCGTTTTCCGTACATCCCTTTCACTGTCTACATCCCCCTCCTCCCGCATCCCTCACCCTCGCAGGACAATGTACACCACTCACACCTCTTCAAAACACCGGACATGCTGGTCTCCACTTTCCAACGAGTGGATCTGCCTGTCGTACCCGTACTGGATCAGTACACGTACGTGCTGTACACTGATGCTGACGTGTACTTCAGGAAGCCCATACGTCTGGACGATTTTGGTGAGCGGGCGGATATGACGAGGGGGAAAGAAAGAGAGAGTGGGGCCGGGTTTCGGTTTCGTAGACAATAAAAGGTTAAGCAAGGGCTTTGGGTTTTTGCGTGTCGCGACATGGGTTATAACCGCCGCGTTTGGCTTCGTCACGGCTCCCCAACTCCCCCCGCCTATAAACCTGCTTCCCCCCCCACACACACACACCTTCCTCACCTTCCAAATCCCCACCCCGGCCCCCACCCAGTTCTTTTACTTGCCATGGTCATTCGTACAAGTAGTTGTCCTGGTTGAGGATGACGTTGACATGTGTTTCTCGCACACGATTTTGCATCTTCTGGACGGCCTGGGCCGATGTTATCCTCCCTCTTTCCCCCTCTTCCCCCACCTCACATGCTCCTGCGGCAGTTTTACGAACAAGACCTTCGTGCTCGTATGTTGAGTCAGGCCTTCAACACCAAGCCGTACAATGCGTACGACCCAGCTTCCTTTATCGTACATTTCCACGGCCCCAAACCCCACCAGCTGCTGGCCTTCCTGACCACCTCCAAATGCGACTTCTTCAACGTCTGCGAGAACTCTTTTCTATAGTGAGTCTGTGAGAACATCTTACCTATGTTCGTACAGGTACGAACATGTGTACGCGCATGTCGTACGGGGTGTTCGCGTGGGGGGCCCAAGAACAAAAGGGTGGTTGGGGGGGAGAGCCCTCATCGCGTCTCCCCAGGGATGAGAGCGATGAG
>NW_003307601.1:521492-522389 GCF_000143455.1 Volvox carteri f. nagariensis | reverse complement strand
TCTTTCCCCCCCCCGCTTGTAACCCGCTATCCCCCACCTTTGCTCTGTTTTACCCAGGGCTGCCGCTGCCGCGCTCAGTATCCATGTCGTACGAGTTCGTGGATATGTTTCCGTACAATGCTGGCGTCATCGTAGCCAACCTGCCCACCATGCGTCAAAATTATAACGCCTTCATAGCCATGATGCTAGCTAACGATAACGGACTGTACTACACGAACTACGGGCCTGCGGACCAAGGGATCATGAACAAGGTACGGTGTACGATGTGGTACGGTCTATATGTGTATATCTATTAGAAATACGAGTATTGCTTATGTCAAATATCATGCCGTACTTGATGAATACACCGCAACTTTGCACCATCGCACGTTGATTTTCCCTCCCCAACCCCCACCTACCCCACACAAATACACACACAAATACACACACAAATACACACACAAATACACACACGAATACACACACAAATACACACAAATACACACACGCCATAATGCCCCACACCCCACACCTTAAACAACGTACATCCCGCAAGACAACTCAAGATTTCCCCCTCCCCCGTTCCCCCCCTTCCCCCACCTCACATGCTCCTGCGGCAGTTTTACGAACAAGACCTTCGTGCTCGTATGTTGAGTCAGGCCTTCAACACCAAGCCGTACAATGCGTACGACCCAGCTTCCTTTATCGTACATTTCCACGGCCCCAAACCCCACCAGCTGCTGGCCTTCCTGACCACCTCCAAATGCGACTTCTTCAACGTCTGCGAGAACTCTTTTCTATAGTGAGTCTGTGAGAACATCTTACCTATGTTCGTACAGGTACGAACATGTGTACGCGCATGTCGTACGGGGTGTTCGCGTGGGGGGCCCAAGAACAAAAGGGTGGTTGGGGGGGAGA
>NW_003307601.1:500705-521392 GCF_000143455.1 Volvox carteri f. nagariensis | reverse complement strand
CACCGTCACAGAGGACGGATTTGAGCTGTGGGTCAAACGGTCACCCCCCCCTTTTCCCCCCTTTTCCCCCCTTTTCCCCCCTTTTCCCCCGGGGCTCTTAGGACTCCGGCAGTCTTAGAGCTGGGACGCTGGCAGCTCATTTCTGATATTACCCCCCCATCGTATGATTACCCCCGCGGCTCTGGGAGTTGCATCTAATCCACGAACACATTTTACCCTCTCCAAAAATCTCCCCGCTTTCATCCCCCCCTTCAGGTGCCCTTTTTTACTTCCCCCTGCACCCATCGCCACATCCCCTCCTTCATCACACTCCCCTCCCTCCCTTTGCCCCTTTCCTCTCCACTTAAGTGGCCTGTGCTCGTACGTTAATGAGTGGTTGGAGTGGGTGTACGACGATCTGGAGGCGCTGAGGTTACAAGACGCGTGTGTCTGGCTTGGAAAGCAAGAGGTGGCTCAGGTGGGGAAGGGGGGGGGGAGCCGTGTGGGGGTTGGGGAAGGGGAAATGCACGGGCGGCGCGCTGTGTTTTCTTTGCAATTTGCGGCACGAGAAGGCAGTGCTGGGAATGTGTTTGTGTGTTTGTGTGTGTTTGTATGTATGTATGTATGCATGTGTTTTCTGCGGGTGCGGTGGCCATCAAGTTGTGGGGTCGGATGCGGTGGCGGCTGCGAGGGGGGAAGGTGTGTAGGTGGGAGGAGTTCGTTCTGTCTGTACGTCTGTACGTCTGTCATGTCGACCTTGCGGGAGATGTCGCGGGGCGGTTTTGATTTATTGCCGTCGTACATGTGTCCTACCTGCGCCCGCCATTCCCATCATCCCATCCAGTGACGATGAAACGGCCCGACCAACCAAGCTGTTTCCAACGGACTAACCCCCAACCAACCTCCTAACCGCCAACCAACCGCCACCGCAGGTGTTCAAGAAGAAGTGGGGTCTGCCCGGGGAGTTGGCGGCTGTGAACCTAACGGTCCAGGGGGATGCAGGCGCAGTTCCCCTTGTTAATCGTACGGAGTTCGTACAGCAGGTGGGTGCAGGTGGGGGCCACCAATAAGGGCTTGAGGCAGGGGGGTTGGTTAGGTCGTTGGGTGGTTGGTTACCGTACCTCAATGGGGGCTACCGGCTTCCCTTCTGAGGAGGGGGAGACGTGTGTGATTAAGTGTGTGTGTGTGTGTGTATGTGAATCGGTCCCATCAGCACCACCTGCTCTTGCTGTACAGGGGCCCTTTAACGGGTCAACAATAAACTGTCACCCAACTATCAACGGCTTCTGCCGCCTCCTCCACCTCCGTCCCCCAGATCGATCAACTCTCTGCGCTCGCCAGCTCCCCCTCCCCCTCGTCCTCCCCCTCCTCCTCATCGCCTTCTGATCCTAATAACATCAACAACAACAACAACACTAGCAGTAGCAGTAGCACTAGCAGTAGCAGCAGTAGCGGCGCCGAGAAGCCATCCGAAACAAATGATCACCAGCCGCAGCAGGGGTCGGCTAGAGAGCCCGGCCGGCTCGATCGGATGCAGCGAGCCCTCTTACAGCGGACGGCGGCGGAGGAGGCAGACGCGGCGGGGGGGGACGACGACAAAGAAGCCGAGGGCGAGGGCGCGGGCGGAGCCCTCCACCACCCCCACCACGATCACCAGCACCACCTCCATCTGCGGCACAGCACGCACCTGACCAGAGGGCGCCGGAGAACGTCAACCTCTCTGACAGCCGCGGTGGGGCGAATATCCGGGGGGGCTGGCAGCAACCACCTACCTGAGCAATCCACCGAGCAGCAGCAGCAGCAACAACAAGGGCAGATGGGGGGCCAGGAGAAGCGGGATGAGGGTCTGAGGGACTTTGACAAGGTGCATGCGGTCACGGTGGACGAGGAGGAGCTGGCGGCGGCCTGGGACGCCCCCGCGGAGAGCGTTGTTGCGGTTGGGGGTGGAGATGGAGATGCTGGTGGTGGTGGTGGGGGGAAGTAGTAGTCGTGGTGGTGTTGGTGGTGGTGGTGGTGGGGTGTCACCAACTGGGAGCGAGTAGCTTGTTCACCGCAAACCAAGCGGGGGCTCCAAGAGGGCGAGGCTGGGGGAAAGGGGACGGGGTTGAGGAGCCCGAGGACAGGTATATGTCCATGTAGCCGTAGCAGCAGTAGCACCGGTAGCAGCAGTAGCAGCAGCCACGGACGCGGGTTAAGGAGCAGCGGGCACTCAACGACCGGGCAGAGCCCGGTAACTGAATACCGCTTTAGCGAACCAACGAATCAACGAACTGAATATCCCTAGAAGCTCGAACACACTAGGTGGCGATGGTTGTGACGGTTGTGACGGTTGCGGTTACCACGGTGCAGTGGCGGTCTAACACCACCGGGGACGTCGCCAGCAGGCGGTTGTGGATGTATTGCTAAAACAGCAAGCTAAATGTACGAACCAAGGGTTTAAACGATTGATGAACGGAATGAACGTATGAAAAATAAAGGCATTCATTTGCGGGTTCGTCCCTTGGCATTGCGCGGTGTGATGGTGGTGGTGATGTGAATAAAGTGTCGTGATCTTGGTGGGTAAGGGTAAGGGGTGTGTGTGTTGGCGCTGGCGGTGTGGCTTTGCATGTCTGTGATAGCGCAAGCGCTGCCTGTGATTCTTGGTGGTGGTGGTGGGTTATGACGTGGTGACGGTCAGGCCTGAAGAGCTCATCCGTACATTCATCCCGCCCTCCGCCGACATACTCAACTTACATGCACACCGAGAGGTGGAAGGGCTTCAAGGAGTGGGCTTTTGGCGCGTAAGCGCAGTTGACCCCCAACGGAAGAAAGAGGGAGGCAGTGTACTAGGGAAGTGGGAGAGAGAGAGAGTGAGAGAGAGAAAGAGGGGGAGGGAGAGGGGTAAAGGGAAGAAAGCAGTTGGGATTGTGCGGAGTGCGCTCATGGGAGAGAATAGAAAGAAGAATTCTTGCGTTTGTGTGTGTGTGTGTGTGTGTGTGTGTGTGAGTGGATGGGTAAGTGAGCGGGATGGAGTGAATGCGAGTGTAGGGCGATGGAGGACTAGAGCCGCAACCTGGGGCCAGCCTGGCGCAGATTTGAACGAGGTTCGCTGATGAAGCGGCCTAGGACGAGCAGCAGAGGAGGAGGAGGAGGAGGAGGAGGACGATGTGGGCGTCTCGCGCTGCGAGTAAGGCGCGGCACAGGTGTCCATCACAAATGAAAACACAGTTCCGTACACAATGTTTAATCCTTAGGTACCTAATGCTGCGGTTGTCGAGCTTTCTGTCTGTTCCGAAGACCGCTGCAGCGCTGCCTTCGAGCACCTGACGGATTGCTGTTGTGGTTAAGAAGCGGGGGTTTTCCTTATTGGTGTGGCGACACCTGGGATGCTTTTGCGATCTGCCTTAGCTTGAAATCTCCTTGTGCATGACGTATGTATGTATGTATGTATGTATGTATCTGTTACGTATCGATGACGCTGGCCAGGGGCACCTAACGGGACCGACCACCGAAGCAAACTTCTCCTCCTTGGGGGGGGGATAGAGAGGGGCGTGAGGGGCCACTAGGCCCCCTCCTGCTCCACCGAGGGCGTGCACCCCCGTTCCTATGTCCTAGGCACGTGAGCTTTACATTCCCCTCCTTCCCTCTGCCTTACATACACATTCCTACTTGCGATTTCTTTCCCGTGCCGCAGACCCTTACACACGCACATGCACACGCACACGCAGACCCACACGCCATGTATGCTGTTCGCGGATTTCCACATTTTGTCCCTTCTTGTAATGTAACCGATAGGTTGGGTAGCCCATCGGTGGGCTAACCCTTCGGCAGGGTGAAGGCCGGCAACTCCTCCTACCGGCAACCCTACCCTACCGGGGCCCCACCCTACCGACCTGTTACCGACAGGCGACCGGTCGAGTGTATGCCTAGTTAGTTGGTTGGTTAGTTGGTTGGTTGGTTGGTTGCCATTCGCTCAGGGCTCGGGTGGTCATGCGGTCGTGCGGAACGGGCAGAAGACCATAACGGCAAAAATGCGACGAGAGTGGTTTGTAATGAGACACGACGCTCTGATAGCAGGGTGGCTCTTGAAGGCCGAGGAGGTGGGGAACTCGCTCTCACCTGTGGGTGTGTGAGTGGTTGACCTGGGGTTGGGGGGAGAGGGTATGGATAATCACGAATACACTGAAACCTCCTGCTCTCCACTACCGTCTGGCGGAAGAAAAGAGAGAGAGAGAGAGAGAGAGAGAGAGAGGAAGGAAGAGAGACAGAGAGAGAGAGAGACACGCATACACCCAGCAGCGAAAACATTGTCCTTGCAGCCGCAGCCATCACCGCCACAATGGCCATGGCGCGGCGCACAAGATGCATACATACGTACAGACACACACAAACACACACATCAAGCGCCGGGCAAGACCGAAGCAAGGCCACCATCACCACCACCATTATCGCCACCATCATCATCTTTGTTCCCTCTTATCGCAGTCGCCCCAATCAAACCCGAACACCACAACGGTGAAAATGACGAGGGAGCTACAAAACTAACAAAAAACAACCATGCCCAACCTGCCAGCACAGCAGTACGGCACTTTACCAGCTGCGCGGGAGGACAAGGAGGGTCGTTTCTTTGCCGCTGCCGAGCTCTCCGAATCAGATGGGCTGTATGTGAGAGGGAGAGCGGGAGGACTCTTTCCAATGGAAAGGGAAGTAGGTAATTCGACCCCGGGGTTCCCCACCTCATAACGATACTTTAGGCTGCCCCGTCAACGCACCGTTTGTTTTTCTGAATCTTAAGACTGCCTGCCTCACGGGGGAGATATTACAATGGCCAGCACAATACCAGTTCACCACTGGCCGTGATAGCTCAAAACTCGTAAACCAGCCTACATGTAGACATAGACGTTGGCAAGTGGCCTGACTTCTGCTCCCGGAGGTTCCGGGTTGAAATCCGCCTGCCGAACCCTCGGTGTATATGTTGGGAGGTGGCCCCCATCTTGTGGATGGTGTAAGACGTGTTTATAGCAATTTGCGATCTGACCAGGAACTAAGTTGTGGCGCCGCTGATCCGCTAGATTTTGTTGGATGCTGGCGGTGAGTTGCTGAACGTAACGAATACATCCTGAAGTCGGATGCGAGTAAATAATAAGAGTGTAAAAACGAACTGGAATAGGGTGCCCCTCTAGCAGGGGAGAGCAGGGAACTGCCTCAGGAAAGGGGGCCGCTGGTGAAGCTATATCACCCTGTAACAACATACATACAGACGGTGCCAGCCAAGTATACCGCTGCCGTGTTACCGGTGGTGCTGATGGCACTGCTGCTGCCACGCCCCAAGACCAAATTCCTTGTGCTACTGCTGCTGCTGCTGCTGAAATAATTGGCAGCGGGATACGATCGTACGCCGTCCACTTCAAGAGTGGAGTAGGGTGGAGGCGCTCCCTCTGCTCATCACCATCACCCTCCTCCCCCTCCTCCTCCTCCTCATCATCATCGTCCAGCTCGCCAAGTTTGAGAGCTATTCAAGGCATAAGGCCCCCTCTCTATCGATTATCCAGCGCTAACGCGCACAAACACGCTCACACACTGCGGCGCCGCTAATCACTCACTAGGTAGGTAAGAAAGTCCACCACACCACCGAACACCGCCAGCAAGCCCCTTGCAGCTATCCCACATGCCCAGATGCCACCTGCTGCCGGTGCCGGTCCTTCTGCTGCTGCTGCTGATGCTGCCCTACTAAGACCCGGAAGCTTTCCTCCCTGATAATAACCACCACAACCGCCATTACAACCGCCATCTCAACCACCACAACCATTATCACCCCTTTCACTAGCCTGGCTATACACACATACACATACATACACACACTCTCTCTCCCTTCCTCGCCATCACCATCACCTCCCCCTGCCATCATACATCGCTATAATCATCCCCATCCTCGTCGCCACCAACGTCGTCATCGCCATCCCCACCAATGCCATCAGGGCTCGAACTCCACATTCCTCCGAAGGTCCTCGATGTGCCCCAGCAGCGACTTGAGCTGCGCCGCCAGCAGCTCCCGCGCGCCCGGAGCCTCTCGGCGGTTTCGGTGCATCTCCATCAACGTCGCATTGAGTTCGGGGCACGACACGGTGACCTCAAGTCGCTTACCCCCGAGGTTGTCCACCACTGCCGCCACCGACACCTTCAGACTCACGGGCGCGAGCTCAAAGGTCGAGGAGGCGGAGGAGGAGGCAGCGGAGGAGGAGGAGGTACGCTTAGCAGCTGGGGAGCTGCGGGGTCGGCGAAAGGTGGTGGAGGAGGAGGGCGAGGTGGAGGCGGAGGGAGGCGGCGGCAGGGGTGACGGGGAGGTATACACACGCTTGAGCTTCACTCGCGCGGATGTGAGGGTGAGGTCCATGGCGTGCAGGTCGTTGGGGACAACCACCTGGACGTTATTCACCAACGAAAACTCCGCCTGCCGTCGCCGCAGCTCCGCTGCAACGGGGTCGTCCTCGCCGTGCTGTACGGACGCGACGTACCGAAGCCGTACATCCGTACGATCTGGCGGCCCAACGAGCGCCACTGTCATCGGTTTGCAGCCCAAGGTCTCCAACTTGGACAGCCTCAGCTGTCCTCCGGGTCCGATTGCGAATGTGGGGTGGTACTGGATCCAGTTTATGGAAGATTCCAGATGGAGGGATGCGGATTTGGATTGATGGGTCGGGGTGAGGCCTCGAGATGCCAGGTACCTGTGAGCGAGTGGGACGGGGACGGGGACGGGGACGGGGACGGGCAAGGGAGCTGTGTGTGGGGGGAAGAGGACGATGAACGACGACGGCCTAGGTGCCCCCCTTTATATAAGTGCCCCCCGCCCGCTCTAGGATTATCGGATCAGCAGGTCTGCCCAGATTTTCTCCCCTTTTTCGGCCCACATGCATGAATGCATGCATACATGCATGCAAAACCCCCAACCCCGGGCCCCCACCTGTCCAACGAGCGAATAGTTTCCTGCGGCAATGACGTCTCAAACACTGTCCTAGCGTTCCGTTGGAAGCTCCAGCCGCTGAGGGCCTCCGGTGTCAGAACCCGGGCACTGGAAACCACATCCGTCAGCACCAGCTTGCCCAGGTACAACCGAATCTCCGTACAATCACAGTCTGCGGGATGCTGTACGGAGATCTCCGCGGCCAGATCCAGCAGCTGCTGCAAGCACGCGTCCGTGCCGCTGGCGAGTTGTAGCAACCGCGTCGACGGCGGCGCTGCAGCTGCCGCGGCGGCGGCGTCGCCGTCGCCGTCGCCGCCAATGGCACCAAAGGAAGTCCGGGAGGTTTTGCTTTTGGCGCTGCCGCCGACGCCGTCGGCGGCGGCGGCCGCGGCGGTGGCGCTGTCATCTTGGACGGGACAGATCACGAAGCCGTCCATCTGGCCGAACACGGTGGTGATGGGGCGGCTGTACGGCCTAAGTTGCAAAGCGGGTGCTTCGCTGAGTTCGGGGCTTAGTACGTTGTTGATTTGCTTGCGCGTGAACTGAAGACCTGGAGGGAATGAGGAATGAGGAGGAGTGTTGGGCGAGTGTGGGGGGGGGGCAGTTCAGGATGGAAGGAGAGGAAAGGGGAAACATATGCAAGGGGCAACCAAAGGTAAACTGCCGCTGTGTAGAGGGAAAGGGGGCTTCAGTGACATAGCCGACATCCTGAGAGGGGGTGGGTGGAGGAGGAAGAGGAGGTGGAAGAGGAGGAGGAGGTGGAGGTGGAGGCGGAGAGGCATTTTGCGGGGGCGGCGACGGCGGCGGCGCAGGTGGGTTGGGGATGTGGCTTGATTGTCTTTGTGCAGCCGGTGAAGCTGGAGCGGCGGCACGTGTACGAATGTGGCTTCATATTGACCTGAGCTGCGTGCGGGTATGTGCGTATGTGTGTATGTGCGTATGCAACTCGGGAAAGGAAAGGGGAGTAATCCAGGGATGCACGGAATGCGGTGACTGTCTGCCCTATGTGACCGGAGGAGAAGGGGGAACACGACACGAGCACACGTGACACGACAGGCGTGAGGGGTTTCGCTTGGAGCTGTTCGCCACGCAGCCGGATGCCCACCCGCCTTTTGTCAGGGGGAAAGCTCTAAAGCATCAAGGCATCGCCGTACCTGAGTACTGATAGTGCTCTAGCGTCCTCTCCAGCAGCTGGGCCGCCGCCCCGACAACCCTCGGCGACCCATTAATATCGACCCGGTGGTCTTCGGGCCTGTAGCTGATGGTTGCTCCTGTCAGTTGGCGGACTCTATTAACTAGCTTTCCTCGTTGACCCAAAATCGCTGCTGCTGGAACGTTCGGCGGCAGAGCAATTGTGCGCACGGGTTCACGTAAAGTAGCTAAACGACTCATTTCCTTGCTAGGTTGCTTTCGGATGAAGAGAAGAGGTAGTCTAGCTATGTAAAGCACTTAGCCTTCCTCCACCTTTGGTTTCGCCGTAATGCTTAGCAGCCGCAAAGTCATACTGGATTGTAGTTTCCATACATCAAACAATTTTCGGAATGAATTAGCCAAGACAGACGGTGCGTTTCGTTGGAGTTTCTGTGGCTTCGGAGCCAAAACACCAATTCCCATGGTAGTGCCGACGTACGCTACATAAGGACCTGTATAGAGAATTTTCAATTGCACCTCGACCACTTGTACAGGATCAAGCTGGATAATGAACTCTTCGCCTATCACTCGATTTTAGATCAGTTCTCGATTGCATCCTTCTTCCCTCCCATATCCTCCTTTAGAAATGCACGCCTCTGCCAATATATTCTACTGTCACCCTCATTTCAAGCCGCCTAGCAACTCAAGCCCTCAGTCCTAGCCTCGCTTGACTTTTAACCAGGGATTTTGATTTTGAGATTCGCATCCGCAGGGAGGAGCCCCGAAACTTCCCCCTGGTTGCCCTGGTCCCCGCACCAGTGCCTCTCAGATCTTCCCGCTCCGCCCGTTCCAGGTATCTTGAGATCTGCCATATCTCGCCCAAGCCAACCCTGGCCAACCCAACCCAGCTGTCCAACTCTTCCCACTCCACGGCTCACACGTCCGCACAGCCAAGCCAAGCTCCTAGCTGCCGCCGCCGCCACCACCACCAGTACCACCTCAGACCCGCCACGCAGTTGCTCAAACCCCTCAGCTAAAGCCCCAACGCAACACGACCCGGGCCAAGTCATCTACAGGCTTATCCCCATTCAGCTTATTCATTCATTTATTCATTCATTCATTTATTCATTCACATATACATTCCAGCTAAATTTATATATGTCTTCAGACGCATCATACATGCTAAGGCGCGGCATAATGTCCCTGGAAAATGGCTACACAGTCATGCCTTTGCACGGTGGTAAGCCCGTGTAAGCCAGCTGGGGAGAAGTGACGATGAGTTGACGCTACCGTTGATCCATCGGATATTGGTGGTGATGGGTGCTGAATGAACCCCCAAACGCCACTCACCGACTTCGCAGAAGTCGGCGTTCATGGGCAAGAGAACGATGAGGCTGGCCCCCGAAACATAGCATTGGGGAAGGTCATTGGGACTGCCAGGCTAGTGGCCACGGGTGAAGCTATAACCCCCCTTACTAGACACAAATTTACGCCGTCCTCCCCCTCGCCGACAGACACCCGAGCCTCCCGTGGTGTGCAGACAGCTACTATGCCCCCTCCCCCGCTCGCGGAGGCACACGGGAACCGACAACCGCATATGAGGTTTTCCTTGGCAAAACCGTTGTAACTTAACCCGTCATCTCGTTGACCGTTGTACGTGGAACGTTTGGCTGTTAAAGATCGTAAATCGCCTTCAATTTCTCGGCTCATGAGTGCCAATGGGCACCCTCCCCAATGCCCGGGATCCGCGGCTGATCTCCGGGAACTGGACGAGATTCGTACACTGTCTCAACGGCCTGCCGCCGCCGCTGCAGTAATAACGACAGGGCAGTGTGTGTGTGTGTGTGTGTGTGTGTGGCGGGGGGGGGGGAGAGGTCAGAGTAGGATCTGTAGGGAAGCATCGGTGGCTGTTTCGATGGTGCAACCCACATCCCGCTACCCTCTTCTGTCCGGGGCCGCACTCCTACCCCGCCCCCGCCCCCTCGTTCCTCGACAGCACTCGTTCGTGGTTCGTCTTTCCCCCGGCCTCCCCTACACGGGGCTGATGGATCCCGACCGACTTTGTTCAAGCTCCCCTGGAGCTAATCTCCCCTCAAGCTAACTGATTCAGCCCAGTTAAGCTTCCCACCCCCCACGTCAACCTCGGGAATCCCCCAACACCCCGTGCTACCTAACTCTACCCGCACGCACGCCCGGCCCCCCACCAAACACCTACCCCAGCCCTGGTCTCATTCGGGTGATACGTGCATTGCCTTTCTCTTGGCTCTGAAACCAAAACCCACACGCATTGGTGTAGGTATCGGGCCCCCCTTCATCTTGTCAGCCGTTGTTTGGCTCCCCCCCCCACCCCGGTCGCCAGCCGCCCCTCCCTCCCTTTCCCTCCTTCCGCCTACCTCCGCAAACTCCCCCTTCAGCCCCAGGAAGGTCACCTCCACGGCCTCCGTCTCCGAGCCACCGGAGGCCCCACTCAGGTGCAGGTCCAGGGAGTGGACACCCGTGAAGCGGGAGACCTGAGAAAACACACACACACACATACGCATACACGCATACGTGTATGTATCGCGGTTCAGATCATTAATAAAACACGCACACGCACGCATCGCATACCGGGTAGTAGGGGTGTGTGAGGGGAAGGGGATGGAGCGCCGTAAGGGGGAAGAAGCGTCCAAAGGGGGTTGCGGGGAGGGGCGGAAGCCGCCGTACCCGAACAAGGAGGAAGAGATACACCAAGAATGGAAACAAGGGTGGCAGGGAATGAATAAGGCATCTCGTGTCACTGAAATACACACCTTAACGGATATTCGCATTACCGTAGCTCCGCACTCTTTCGTGCCGTACAAATCGTACACTTACCTGTACGGGATACTCTATCACCCCACGAGGGTCTCCATCCGCCACAAGCTCCCACTCCTGCAGTAGCACATACCGGTGTCAAACGTCGTCGTACAACACACACGTACATACACGCACACAGAGGGCCGCCGGCAGACATCCAATACTCGACAAGAACGGTTTCACGAGGTCATCAGGGACATACATACATACATACATACATACATACATACATACATACATACATACATACATACATACATACATACATACATACATACATACATACATACATACATACATACATACATACATACATACATACCTGCACGGGTGTCATGCGGCTCACAGCTCCGAAGTCCAGGTCATCCCGGTTCACGAATGCCCTCATCCGAGAGGGGGCGCTGCCCGGAGGACCCCCTCCAATAACACAAATAGCCTTGAGCTTCACCGCACCGTCGAATCTGTTGAACGGATTTTTGTGTGTGTGTGTGTTTTAATAGGGGGAGAGATGCTGTATGTGTATGTGTACAACTGGCAACACATCTCCTATCTCCTGCGCGCGCGCGTGTGTGTCTGTCTGTCTGTGTGTGGTGGGGGTGGGGGTGGTGTGGGGCCGCGTGAGGACACGGGAATGCAGGATAGAAACGAACGGAAGGGAAGTCAGGCTGGAGGTGGAAGGGAATTGGGTCAATCGCACCAATCGCACCAATCGCCTCTAGCCCCCAACCGGCCGTCGGCTCGCCCATGGATCACCATCATCACCATCGCTATCACACCCTTGTGTGATGGGTGGTGGGGAATTCCAGTTACCCCTTGCAAATTCCTTCCAGTCACTGTTCCGCCCGTCCCCTCTCCCTTACGGGATGTGCAGCAGCAGCTCCTGCTCCTCGTCATCGGGGTCGCTCCGCAGGGGTTGCTCGGGGGTTTCCAGGCGTGTGTGCCAGGGGCGAAGAACATTTCGACATGATCTGGGGGTTTGCTCGTTCAGACATCGTACCTGTTATCGAATAGCGGAGATGGATGCGAGGGGACGGGGGGGAATGGGAGTTGGGGGCACTTTCTTTGGCGATGGAGACGGCTGGGAGGGGGTTATTGCTTGAGCACGGAAAGCAGGGAAGCGCTGTCCACAGCGATGGGACCGTGGTTTACAACAAAATGAAGAAGATGACACGAGCGAGGCGGAGGCTGGAAGGTAAATGCTTGGAAAGGGGACAGCCGATGACTGACAAGCAAGCGAAGCAACACCTGCCGTGCGGACAAGCTTGGCGCTCAGCTTTCCCTATTGCAGTTATGAATTGGGGTAAATGCATGGATACGAAGATAGTATAGATATAAAAGCCAACGCGGA
This sequence comes from Volvox carteri f. nagariensis, assembly GCF_000143455.1. Taxonomy (NCBI): domain Eukaryota; kingdom Viridiplantae; phylum Chlorophyta; class Chlorophyceae; order Chlamydomonadales; family Volvocaceae; genus Volvox; species Volvox carteri. The sequence goes on along the minus strand of NW_003307601.1, from coordinate 509,159 downwards.
ATAGGTGGAGTTGTGGGAAGCAGGCCTAGCCCACCTGGTCGATGGCTATGTGCTTGTACAGCGAATAAGCTACACCACAATCAGCTGCTTCACAGTCATGATCATGGGCACAGCACGCTTTTGTCGGTGGAGGCATTCCCAGTTACATACAACGCAGCGGTTGGCGAGTGACAAGCGACTAATCTAGACACAGCTTAAGGATAACCCCAATGGTGTAAAGCAGGTTGTCGCGTGCTGTGTTGCAGTTTCTCTGACAAAGCCGGCCATGTTTGGCTTCATCTTCTGAGGCTTGGATGTAACGAACTCGCGCCATCCCGTACGTGTCGGGGAATTTGTGCAACCGGATTACCGGAACAATGGCTTGAAGTTGTCTAAGCATACGGCTGAATTGCAAGTGCGTTAGCATGTAAAAGTATTCATGCTACAAGCCGCTGCTGAGTTCATTCCATCTGCGATTTCCAGCGAGGTCCCAAGCTATCCAACACCGATGGAGTCAATTCACTTAATCCCTACACTGAATAACTTCAATTAAACAAGCAGCGTGCTTGGTGGGCTTTGATTGTCTGGGCCATCAACTCCCCGGCACCCCAGACGTCTTTCCTGCTTGTGGCGGAGTCATGGCGCAGCTTTCAGGCTTTGTGCATGACTTAGGAAACGCGCTGAAGCGGAAAGATGGTGAGAAAGCGACAGCTGCATTTACGTCCCCCCTGATGCCGTGCACGCGAAGCACCTGAGCACAGCAGGACCTTCTCTCTCTTCTTCCTACCTTCACACCCCACCACATCATACGGGCACAAATACTGGGTTTCATATCCCAGCCCCGCCCAGAAATGGGACACTGACCGGCTGTCAAAGCTATGGGAAATATCGCCTAAGCAGACGTATACCAAATTTCCACTTCCAGCGCCCGTTCCCTTCCCGCTCTGCCCCCAGCCATCTCAGCCCCCTGCCGCAAGCACTCCAGCAAACCCCCTCTACCCCCCAAAACGCACACACGGCTCCCAACCCGCTCTAACCCAGGTCGCCGCGCATCGGAGCTCCTCTCCCCAACCTCTCCTGCCGGCCTCATCGCCCACCAGCTGGCCAGCTCAGGTCGTGCCGTACCCACTGGTCAGCTGTCCTCCCAGCTTCCTGAGCCCTGGGGGGACATGGTGGCGGCCTTCATGAGGTGCCAGGTGGCGCAAAACAACGGGGAGCGAGCAGTGGCTTGCAGGTGAGGGGGAGGGAGGGACAGGGGGGGAGGGAGGGAGAGCGGGCAAATTCTGGATGGGGGCTGGAAGAGAGGGAGGTGAGGGCGGGTTGCGGAGAAGACACGAGGGCTCTGGCGCGGAATGAGATGAGGTGGAATGGGATGGGAATGGGATGATGCTGATTTGTATCGGAATGTAGTCGGAGGACGATGGTCGGGAGGGAGGGTTCGGGGAAAGCCGATGATTTAGGCCGGGGGAACGGCCGTGGCACGACTGTGAATACGGTCAGAAAGTCTACACCCTCCTTTTATCTCTCTCTTCTCTGTCGCCGTTCTGTCACCCTTCTGTCGCCCTTAGGGAATACCGAGAGGGCTACGCGACCTCCCTTGCCTCCCTGCTCAACGCGGACAAGGGCACCGAGACGGAGTGGCTCATACCCCTGGCCCTGGGGGCAGCTGCCTACCTCAAGGTGTTGTCATCGCTGGCGGATGAGGAGCTCGCCAGGAAGGGCGCGGCGGCCAACCAGGTGTGCCCTGGAGGGGGCTGCGCGCGTATGTATGTGTGTATGTATGTGAGGAGGGGAGGGATGGGGGATGCTTTGGAGGGGGGTGCGGGATGCGGTCGAAAGAGGTGCTGTGGGTTTGGGATGGGCCGAGTGGGGGCTGCAGGTGCAGGTGGGTTGAGGGGCTGAAGGTGCCCGGAGGGATCAGCTGAGCGACCTTGGGCACCTTGGGGAGCTTGGGGACCTTGGCAATACTCCCCTATCATCGTCACCACCATCAACCCCGCTAACTAATTCTGGAGTATCCGTCTATATCTGGTATCTGCTTCCGTGGTTCGTCTCACCCCCACCACCCCACCTCGTACGCACCTGTCAGCCGCTGCCGTTCCAATGATGGAAGGAAGGAAGTCCTTATTAGAACTCAGACAGGGCTCTGCTTTCCCAGGGTATACCAACTTTGCCTCCCCTCTCCGCCCTCTTTGCCTCCCTTCGCCCCTTTTCTCCCTCCCCCCTCTCACCCGTTTGTGGTTCGCCTTCCCCCCCTCTCGCCCCTTTTCCTTCAGTCGTTCGTGGTTCGTCTTCCCCCCTCTTTGCCCCTTTTCTCCGCCCTCCTGCCGACCCGTTGTGTTGAGAGGTGCGAGCCAGTGGTCACTCTCGCCCTCCCTCCCTCCCTCCCTGCCCTCCTGGCTTTCCTGTCTTTTAAAAACATCATTTGGTGCGTGAATTCGTAAGGTTACGGAAGTACCTTCAGTGCGGTTGCGTTACTGCTTGGGACGTCGACATTGGGGGTCACTTTGGGGCCCTTGGGGTGTGTCGTCATTATCCCTCCCCCTCAACCGCCTGCCTCGCCCTCCCCCCTTCCTGTCCCTCCCCCACTCCCCCAGCTATCCGAATGCGCCATCTCGCTTCAAAACTTCTTCCGGGGGTTGGCCACCTCCAAGTCAAGTCAGGCGAAGAAGGACGCGTCGGTGGCGGTGGTTTGCGTTATGATGAAGGTGTGTATGTATGTATGTATGTATGTATGTATGTATGTATGTATGTATGTATGTATGTATGTATGTATGTATGTATGTATGTGCATATGTGTTGGGGCTAGGGTTGTCTGGGGGAGTTGGGTTTCTTTCCCCCTCGTGGGTTTACTCCGGAGCGCACAGGTCGTCATGTGGTGCGGGTCGGCGCGCCAGCGCTCCGCCCCGCCTGTGAATTCTCTCCCTCACTCCCGCACTCATTCACTCACGATCTTTCAAGTCTGCGGCTCAATGAAAGATTGGGGGAGAGAGTTACTGAGACGTGAAGAGGACATGTCGAGGATGGCCTGTAAGCAACTTTTCCCAAGTACTTTGTGTTTGTGTCAACGAAACACGAACCCAACTTTGACCAGACCGCAGTACCCCGGTTTAGTCTTTCCCCCCAAACACCCGCAAGCATCGATTGCCCCAAATCTGCTCGCAGGTCTACTTCAAACTGAATGCCATCAACAACTGTAAGCAACCACTCCAACAGATTGAACTTAACCGACTTTTTGACAACGCCAAGCAGGCGCATAAGGTCACGTTGAGGTGGGGGAGGGGCCAGGTGGTCGTCGTACAGGAGCCGTAATCGCCATAATCGCGGAATGCTATGGCACACTTGACCTTCCAAGCATACGTCGTTCCTTTCCTAAATTCCGAATCACCTAGATCCACTTTGAGATTTAAAATAAGTGGTTTTCGTAGTAAACTAAAACGATATAAACATTACGGGAGCGGGTCCTGCGCTGTGTTTATTGCATTGTTTAGCGCAATTACGCTATCTGGTAAAGAATGTATCGCGTCATGAAGTCGGAGACGACCCGCTGCATGTGCAAACTGGCCTACATGCACAGGTACTACACGGGGCGATTAGCGGCGTACGACGAGGACTTTCAAAAGGCGGACGAGCATCTGACGTATGCGTTCGAGCACTGCGCGTCCAGCTCCCCGCACAACGTTCGTCGCGTGCTGAGGTACCTCATACCTGTGAGTGTGTGAGAGTGGCTGAGAGGAGGATCGGAGGATGCAGCGCGGGAAAGAAAGAGGTGGAAAGGGAAGGAGGGTTGGAAGGGGTTTGGTTTAGAAGCGCCTATTGTCCCTGTCTGTCTGTTTGTCCGTGTGCGATTTGTGATTTGGAGCGTTTCTGTTCTTTTACCTATAGCCCTGTTTAGCTACTGCGTCTTTCATCATCGCCTCGTTCGGGGTGAAATCTTGAGTGCCTAAAATTTGCAGTTTTCCGTACTTCCTAGCAAGGTCCTTGATTTACCCCGTTGCCATTCAGGTCAAGATGTTGCTGGGGGTGCTCCCCAGTGAAGCCCTTTTACGACAGTACGGCCTGTCCGAGTACGAACCCATTCGGAGGGCGGTGAAGGAGGGCAGCCTGGGGTTGCTGCTGAGCTCCCTGGAGTCAAACCAGGTGTGGACTGCCGTACAGAGGAAGGAGCAACGGAAAGATAAATAAGAAGAACAAGATATTCACGCGCCGTGCTGGACGACGAGCCGTGTGCCCACTTTCCCTCCCTGAAGAGGATATCCCCCCCATGACAATAAGTACCATGTCACGAGCACTTGGCCAAGGGATTTTAGGGTAATGCACGTCACGGCGTGCCCATTACGGAACATACCTTCTGTGTTCTGGGCCTAACGTGAACGGTAATTGTTTTTCAGGCGCAATCAGGTATGTGTGTGTGTGTGTGTTTGGACCCGTTCACACGTCCTTTTTCGACTGCCCTGCTGTACCCTGCCCTGTCCCGAACTCCACTCCTGGGCGCCCCCAGATCCGTTTCATTCAGAGCGGCACCTTCCTCCTCCTGGAGCGGTTACAGTTGGTGGTTGTGAGGCGGCTATTCAGGAAGGTGGCGCTGGTGCATGCGCAGGTGGGTGTGAGGGGAGGGAAGCCCGAGTTCATTGACCAGTAGGGGAGAGGGGGAGGGGAAAGGAGAGACCAGGAACAGGGGAGGTAGGGAGGTACGGAGAGGACGACCGGTACAGCTGTATCGTTGCCACGTGCCCTGAACTGCGCAATCTCTGAGACAGCTATGTCAAGAGGTTACTTCCTTCCAACCCAAGGATACGGCTTCAACCTGTTTTGCATTGGCCGCTCCCCCCCCATTGCCCGTCCACCCTCATGCCGGGTTGCCACCTGCTGCTCCAGATGAACCCAGCCAAGGCGCACCAAGTACCCCTGGCTCTGCTGGAGGCCGCGCTGCAGCTGCAGGTAGGTGCCATTCGTCGTCGCAACCACTGGCGGAAGGCGAAGAGACAAAGTCATTCTGGAGTTTGTAATGGGGCTTACGTGGGGTCAAACACTCCCTCATATTGCAGTGCAATTGACCGGTAGTAGTTCTGTCCGCATCCAAACACGTACTTTAGGCCGAGGAAGGCCCGAAAGGTACCAAGCAAGCAAGCCAAATCCCCAACCACACCCCGGATAGCGCCAGGTTCGGTCTTTCAGTGGTGCTCTCCAATGCCGATGTTCCTCTCAGCCATGTGTTACAACTGTTTCTACATTCTAGACCTCGCGCCCGGGCTCCCGCTTGTTTCCCTCCCAGCATAGTTTTATTTGCCACAGTTACGCCAAATACTACATTTACATCATGCCATAATTTCCGGTTATTTCTCCGCCCCTGGCTTGCAGGGCATTGAGAAGGATCCCCTGGAGCTTCAATGCCTGATAGCCAACCTCATCTTCCGGAAGTACATCAAGGGTTATCTTGCCTACAAGAGCCGCGTGGTGGTGCTGGCTAAGACGGACGCCTTTCCCGTGCTATCAGCGGTACAGCTTTCCGATCCGCTGGCCACATAATCATATAGTGTACAAATGCGTATAAAGAGTTGACATGACGAGTTGACGGCGGCCATTACCCTGGTGTAGTCTCTACCGTGGCTTGGCGGCAGAGCGTCAGCTCTGGCGGAGTGGGGTGGGCACATAGCCGGGACAGCTCTATGCTGATGGGATCCTATATTGACCCCATGTGGGTGAGTACAGGATGGTGCGCCCGCCGGGGGAGTGACCTCATCGCCTGGACTCAGATGGCGCAATGGGAAATTTTTTCTTCCGTACTTTACCCAAAAGCAAAGCAGAGTTAAGGCCTCGTTTCACTTGGAAAAGAAGTTGAGCTCATAGCACGTCATATGTAGAGCACTGATGATGTTCATTCCTGAGGGCAACGCTGGGGGCCTAACACCTCAATTTAGCCTTCACAAAAGCTTATACACCAAACCAACAACAGCGATGAATATGACCACCGAGAACAAAATAATTCGTACAGCACGGAAAACGATGCAACCATACAATGCCCACGAGCATCACTATGGTTGCGACTGCATTTTTACATTCGCCACATGATACAGTTATGTACAGTAACACGGCGCATCAGACCGTCTCCTCCGAGCTCCACCCGAGTTCCAAACTCTTGAAGAAGTTATTTGCAGTCGTTTGGCCTCGGCCAGGTCATCATGTCTCCAAACACATACGGCATAACCATGATGTCAGGTTGTGTTGGTCCATGTAGCTAGGATGGTAAACACACCGACGTGTGGCTACCATAGGGTAGTCACACCAGGTAAAATCAGGCAAAACCACACAGAACGCGCAGATACCCTAACCTCCCATCGCACTGCTAGCAACCAAATGTGCCACGGCGAACAGCCCAAGCGGAGTTACCCTACTGCGCATCCCGTACCATAGGCATGTAACAGGAGGAGCTGAGTTGTGGGGCCTTTTACTTCGGCGGATAGCCCGGGTACGTTGCCTGTGGGGGAACGCCTACGGTGACACGAACCAGAACAGCGTGGAGCAGGGTGGATCGCCACGATCATGCTTCGGGTGTAAACAGGAAAAGCGCACTTACAACCCGCAACATCAGAGAGAGAGAGAGCAGGTCTATAGAACAAGTATGCTGGCAGAGCCCAAATGCTCTATTTAAACGACTCACCGTAGGCCGCGGGGGCGCCCTGCGCGGGAGGCGGGGCGCCATACTGCCCCTGGTGTGGATACCCCTGCTGCGGCGCGTACATCGGCTGGGCAGGAGTTGTCGGGTACCCGGCACCCCCGGGTGGTGCAGGGTATGGGGCGGGCGCTACGGGGCACGGCACCAAGCAAAGTACAGTACTCTTTGTTAGCAACGCTAAGCACAACAGCGAGGGACCACAACAGCGAGGGACATATTGGGGTAAAAGATGACACGCTGAGTCAGCGCGTAACTGTCGGAGGTTAGACTGCGTGCCTCATCTCTTGGTTCCTCCATATCGCCACGGGGGTACGGACCGATGGAGACATGATTCAAGGGCAGAGGAACGGAGCGGGATACCCTTAAGGAAATCATGGCTCCACTCCCAAAGGTCAAATTTACGGTCATACGCAACACGAAGCAGGCCCTACCTGGAGCTCCGTACGCAGGCGGAGGTGCGCCGTACGCAGGCGGAGGTGCGCCGTACGCAGGTGGCTGAGCTCCGTACGCAGGTGGCTGAGCTCCGTATGCAGGCATCGGGGCACCATACGCAGGCGGTGGGGCGCCGTAGCCTGGCTGCGCCACACCGTAGCCTGGCTGCGCCGCACTGTAGCCTGGCTGCGGCGCACCGTACGGTGCCCCGTACGCTGGCGGCGGTACTCCATAACCTACAGAAACGCAAAACACGAACAATGCCTTCGCTCAGCTCCCCGCGTCCACCGAGCTCGCTTTCGCCGTAATGCAGCCCCAGGCTTCAGCCCCCGGCCCCGCACTGCTTGCAGGCGCATATATAGTTGTTTCTGTTGTGCGTGTGTGTAGCTTGTCACGGGACATTAATCCCCGGCCTCCCACCAGCAAACTCCATAGCTTCTCATCCCGCAGAGGCTTTAGTATTCCTTGAAATGCAACAAGACAGAAAGGCCCTGCAGCTACACCCATGGGGGAACTGATACTACAATACATCGGCATCATCGGTCCCCGAACCCTTGGCGGACCCCACGGCATGCCATTGGCGCCAAATGATACGTCTTCGGCCCATGGCGGCATAAAAGAAAGGACTTCTTTGCGGCATTCCATCACCCGGGTTAGACCGCAATGTGCTCACTTGGCCACGTGTGTGCACTTACCTGGGACCTGCTGGGGGTACGGGTACTGCGCATACTGCTGTGTTGGATACGCCGCTGGGTACGCTCCGTGTGCCTGCATCCAGAATTTTGAACAAGATGTCTCGGGCGGCAACCCGCAGCACGCAAGCGGCCAATGCATGAAGCCCATTCATACCTCTCATGTGTATATGCGTATGCATATGCGTGCTAATTAAACTTTCCCGTGATAAGGTAAACCCGTGTCTCCTTGCTGCGCACGCCAGGAAGTCATCCAACGTATGCCAGGGGACGAAGATGGCAGTGGCAGGAGACAGACAGACGGACAAACATCAGACAGACGAGCCTTGGCTATTCACACCAACCACCTCACACGCAGCCCCTGGCTGCCCCTTCGCTGAATGCCCACCTTAAGGGCAGAATTTCGGGTGAAGTTCAGCGTCACATGTACGAAACCGTGTTGCTTGCCGTGCTTGGTGTACACGGGCGCCTGGACCTGGTCCCTTCCATACTCGCGGGCCTGCAGTTCACAGCGACCCAGATCGTGGAATTGGTTTCCCCACAAAGACGTGGTACCATGCAGGGCCTGCGAGACACTGCCTTGCACTTTTCCCCAGGCCCGAACGCCCTAAACCGTTCCCGGCAATGTGGTGAGGGGCCGCCACAGCTGGTGTACGAATGGATATACCGGCCGTG
>NW_003307601.1:443550-500655 GCF_000143455.1 Volvox carteri f. nagariensis | reverse complement strand
ACGGCTTCCCACTGCCACCACCACGGCCGGTATATCCCAGTCTGGTGATGTAGCAGTCCTGTAGGGTTGTGGGTAAGGTTGGTATGTCCTTCCTCCTGTTGGGGGTGTCGCACATCAATCTGATGACCTTGCCGGTGACGATGTCTGTCGATGTCTTCGTGCGGTCGTGGAAAATGTGTGCAATGGTGCTCAGCACCCGTTGGCGTGGAGTGCGCCGGCCGTTGGCATCGGTCACGTTCGGCGCACATCACGGGGTCCAAGCCATGCCAAAAGATCCCTACCCATGCTGAAAAAACAAGCTGAAAAAAGACAGTTCTCCGTTGGCAAGCTCCAAACCCAAAGGTAAGGAAGAGGATTGCATCAGCAGTCCAGCACCGGTGATGTAGACCAAGAGGTGCTGAGAGGGATGTAGCCGCACCAGTAGTTCAAATACCATGGATGGAGGGGTCCAGAGATTGAGGGATGCAGCATTTCGTGTCCCGCCCGACAGGTAAATTGCGCCGCGCCCTGTGGCAACCTTCTCACCCGCGCAAAAGAAACTCGGGCGGAGCCCAGGTTATCGTCATGACCCACATCCTCATCTTTGATGACGAGTTCCGCATCATTCTCGTTCAGGACATTGAAGCGAAATGTCTGCGGCATACGAAGTCGTTCAGGCGATAAGGGCAACCAGCCATGCTTCCCAATGCTTGGCGAAAGGGGCCCAGGTCGATGGAGCACGAGGACCTGGAGCACGTCATGCGAGCCCGGTCACGCACCTCGTTCCACACCTGCAATGTTGAGTACAACCACAAGGGTGAAGTCAGGTGAGTGGGCTTGCGAGGACGTCTTCAGTGTAAGGGCATGCGCCGAAGCAAGGCCCCGGTGGCAGTCTAAACTATAGAGACATGCTGTTTTGCACATTGTCCCACCCACCCACCCCAAACCCGAACTATTTCCCGTACCCCGGGATTCCGCGTCAACCACCGCTGTGTTGCCAGGACCTTTGGATTGTCACGAGCCCTTTGGTTTCTTATAGCAAATGCATAACTCACCGGTCGCTTGCCGCCATCTGTTGACGGCAGTTTGCAGTCCATGTTTACAAGCAGACGAAGACGCAAGTTTTCATGAGGTCTTCGGTGAGTTGCAGAACTTGAATTCTGTAAGAACGGCAAGCTTACCCGTGGCGGTCCGTGTGCGGTACTGCTGAGTCCCCACTTTAACTATGCAGTATGGGTCCTGCTTGCCGAAGCTGATGTCCGGTAGCAGGCAGAACGTGGCGTAACGGGCATTGAAGAGGGCAAGCCAATGCTTTCATTTCATATTGACATTTGCTTGATATACAGCATATCCCCAGGACCAACTTTGCGGTGGGATAAAAGCAACGAACTCCAGCTCACATTGACTGGTTGACTACCTCGATTACAGGCACATAACGATACTTACAAGTCTTTGTCCTTAAGATCTTTGGCGAACTCCACCGTAACAGCCATCTCGCCAGCCTCAAGCGCCATTTTCGCTGTGTCGACGAAGGTGAAACCGAAGTCCACGGCAAAATTGCGACTCTATCAGTCTCTAATATAAATCCTATTATAGAATTTCACAGAAGCCGCTGGTGGCAATTGCTTACCACGGTATCGCTACGAAAACAAGTCCCCTAAACTTTACCACTCGCAATCAACACCGCGATGTCGAGGTTAATATAAGCTGTCAGGACGTAATCATGTGCACATCAGTTTGAAGAGGAACGCGCTTTCGTCCTGGAATACCAACACTGCACCTCGTCCCCGTACATCGAACTTCACGTCAATCCATACCGGTAATCTGAGCGTTCCTGAGTCCCCTTGCAGCTCGCAGTGCATGTTGTCGCGTGACACGTTATAGACTTGCATGTTCTTGTTTAGACCTCGGGGGTGGGGACCTTCTATGCCATACATACAAAGGACTTAGTTGTTTGCGCGCTTGCATCATACACTTAACAGGCAGCAAACGCACCTTCATGCCCCTTAAGCCAATGTAAGCCAATTCCCGATGAAACGAGGCATCAAGCTACGGAAAAACAGAAAGCACGTGCCCGCTTCGGGTTATGTAGTTCATTACCCGGACATCAACAAAAAGGTTACAGTATATACCCTTGCAGGGCTGTAACAACTTTAATTTCCGATCTTTGGGCCGTTTCTGCAGCCGTTCCATGGAGCTGCAACCTTATGGAACTGAAAGCAGCAATATACAGCAACTAGCTCAAACTGGAACCGGCATGGGGTCCAGGCTTTCAAAGGTCGGTAAAAATTTTGTCACACAGACACACACCTCATTAGGAACCATATGTAGTCAGGAGGTCATCGAATTGAGGCTTGGGCAGTCACAAACACAAGCTCTCAATTCAGCTGTAGACCACGAGGAAGGGAGACGACCACACGCGATGCACGACCACCACACGACCACAAAAGGCATCGGAACGCACATGCACTCCCACACAAACGCACTTGCCACTATATAGTACATAAGCGCGAAAGTCCTACCTGACCGCTCCACAAGCCGGATACACAAGCTTTCCTCTCACTCCCTCTCGCACACGCTCTCTCGCGCTCTCTCCATAACCTAGATGCGACGCATATGCAAAAGAACACAACCCAGCAAGGTGGTGAAACACAGGGAGGGGAGGCGCGGGTCATCATATCACGCGCAGGGCATGTGTAAGCTTGAAAATGCCTCACAAAAACACACATAACATGCAATAAAAGAGGCAACAAATACACATGCGCGAATGGGGGGAGCCAAAATGCTGGTCACCATGCGGCAACACGAGACGTCTGCACACGTGAAGAACTCCTTTAAAACGTCCTGCCAACTCCTTGGTAAATGAAGCGCTCAAGCTCTCTGGTCCCCCTCCTACTTGTAAAAAAAAGTCGCGAACGTCTCCCGTACGTGGGGGTGAAAATGTTTCTCCTACTCGTCAGCTGCTCGTCAACCGCACAACAGCCTCACAGCCACGTCACAGTGGTACGACAGAACGCACACCTCCGGCACGTCTCGCAGCGGCGGCCGTGGACCGCACTTACTACCGACCAACCGACGTCACGGCCACACGAGACACCGCCACCGCTTCTTGCCAGCCGGGGCCCTACGACCTTCGACGTGCTGTAACCCGCAGCACATTGCCAGGAGCAGCGCCAAGCCAGCACAGCATGGCACAACACAGCCAGTACAGCACAGCACTGCGAGGACTTAACAGCGATAGGCTGCTATTGAAAATCCGCCATTCGTCAAAACCGCCCGTAAATATCAACTTAAAACCCGTGTACCGCCCAAAAAGTGAAAAATGCCGACCGCCCTATGCCAGGTACGGAAAAACGTGTACGATGGCCGCCGGATTCCGTACCAGCTAGGAGAAATGCAACACTACTAATCGCATGGCGCCGCTGCCGCTCAACGCGGGGCCTTGCTCTCTCTCCCTCTCGCTCTCTCCCCTTACCACCTGACAACTCGTCAAAAAAACTACAAACATCCTACTAACACCAGTGCGCGCAACCTCCGCCACTAGAAGCCACCCTACACCGCCCGATCCCGTCTCCCACGGCACCGCCCTAATGAGGATGAGCGAGCTGTCCGTAAAAACCGGGTATTTCGCAGGGCGATGTCACTACATACATACATACATACATACACACACGCAATCGGATATCACTCATCGCATACTAAAGGGAGGCCGACGACTGCCCAACTATTGGCCGACTACTCCAGGAGAGGCGGAACTGCCTTTGAACCTTGATAATTGAGAGAACCTGGAAAGCTGCAAACCGGAGCTCCCACCAGCACCTCCCAGGGGGTGGCCGAAAGAGCGAAGCCTTCAAGCAGCCAGGGCTAGGCGCCCTAGGCACCCAGGCTCGCGTAGGGACCTGGCAGTCCATGAGAGGTCATTACGTGTCGATAACATCGACTAGAACATCTCCAATTTGGTGGGTAAGCAGACGTGGCGCTCATGCGATAGTTCGTCTGTCTATCTTTAGGTCGCTGTTGTCCTTGCCCCGTCATCCCTCTCACACTCCCTAGAGCACTCTCCCCCGCGCACCTCCTCGCTGCTAAAAACACGCTGCGCAGATGCAACAGCAAAACGAAATGCCTATCTTCACGGGCGGCATATATTAGGTGCCAGTGAAGTGCGTCCGAAAAGAATGCTAGATGCCCTGCCGTGCTGTGCCCGCTTGTCGTCCGCCGGTCACGCCGCCTTGATGGTCGCCTGGCAGAGCGCCACGGGATGCCCTCGTTCGCTGTCGCCGCCCGATGGCCCATTGCCCTGCTCGGAGCCGTTCGCATGACTGCCCACAGCCATTCCAAGCCCGTTCGCGGTCAAGATGAACTCCTTAAACCGGTCCAAATAGTCCTGTAGGGAGTTATGAGGTGGGAGGAGAGCTGCTGTGTATAAAAGCCCTGCCATGGATAGCCCTTCCGGGCTGAAGCGACGTTCTTTCCCCCCCCCCAGGATGGCCGCCACTACTCTACACGGGTCTTTGATCCGCAGGATCATGCAGGAGCGCATGAGAGGCGCCGGAGTCTCACCTCTACGTCTAGGAGCTGAAGCCATTGGAGGTCGTAGTCGGCTCGCCGTCGCTCATCTGACAGCACTGCACGGTTGTTGTCAAGGCAGCGCGACAGTCAGTTTGTCTGTTGTGTTGGTTCGAACGAACATGCAAAGCAGCGTCAAGGCAGCGTGCCGGGGACAAATGAGCGCCATGGGGTAGGTGTGCGCAGGGCCCCCCTCGGACGGAGGCTGCAACAATGCAACTTGCCTTCGTATGCGCATTGGATGGACTGGAACGTCCGCTTTGCGTACTCGGCGTTGGAATGTCTGTCCGGGTGCCATATCTGCAGCAGGACAAGGCACGGCATGAGCGTTCGCGACCCAGGAGCGGGCCAGGACTGGTTAGAGCACATAGGGACGCGGGGAGCATGCAATCGCGCATGCCAAGCCCTATACAAGGCCCGCCAACGTGTTATTTAAACCCGATTAAGAATGGCCGGAAGGAATGCAGTGGGCAAATAGCCCTCGTTACCATTCCTAGCGTGGCCGGTGCCTAATTAGCATAACGTAAAAGATTTAAAATATTTTCATTAGACTGTGACCGATGACACGCTGCACCAAATCCAGCCATGGACCACCACGTATGGCTGCGGTAGCCGTGCCCTGAACACGCGCAAACATACCCGTGCCAGCTTCAGATATGATACTCGTATCTCCTCAGTTGTGGCCTGTAGAAAATATAGTAATTGGAGTTGACGGGGAGAACAAAAAGACATACAAAACGCAGTGTAACATGCATTAATGTGCCCATACCTTCATAGATAACCCAAGCACCTCGTAAAGATTTGTTGCTGCTGCCACCGTGTCCGTTGGGCTCTGTCCGCTCGCCATTGCTCCCTTGGAGGACACACACATTTCGCCTACGATGCGTAATATTATCCCCAGAAGGCGTAGTTATGTCCGCATATACTTGTGATATTGCAGGGACTAACTATGATGAATGGACCTACTCGACGCAAAGATGAGGACGAGAAGTAACTATTGTATGGAGGGGATTAATGTGCTCAGAACGCTACACACTGAACCCATATCGCTACCGTCTGTCTGACTGCTGATTCCTATGAGCGATTGCGGGTACAAAGCATAAGGGCTGAGTGGTTGCAGCGCAGCCTTTGTCGTACCCCTCGTCCCGCCCCGTCAGCTACCGCTTTTGGGCTTTCCCGTTTCTGCTTTTTACTTCGTACCAAGTTACACGAAGGTCTCAGTGCCATTACTCCACTCCATCCGTAACCTCCTCATACTGGTACTGAGCACGCCCATGAAATTTTTTAAGCTCGCAGCCACAACTCTGCTCCTTTCGGCAGCGCATGATGAAATCTGCACACCGCACACATCAACATCTTCAACCAAATTAACAGGCAACTATTCAAGCCTGGGCAGGCCTATAGCAACAAGAGACCTGCGACCAAAACCGTTGCAACAATCGTATGTTCAGATGGATTGACCGTATGCACATCCAAGGGTCCCGCAAGACATAGAAGACAGTTCTAACATCGGCACCAAAGTCGGCCCACTTCGGGGTTCTACCCGTCCATCAGAACATTTTCCGCGATGTGGCATGCCAAGACCGCTCTCTAAGGATGGATCCCACAAGCACGCTAGCAATTAAACCAGCCAGCCACCAATCAGCACACCGCCTGTGTGGCCCGTGCGCATGACCCGCATAGGTTCGAGTTTCTTCTCAAGGCAGTCGCACGTCGCGTCATGTCGATCAACTTTTCAAATGTGAACAAAAATATCTCTCACGCTGCTGCGAAGCCTCGGCCTCGGCATGCTACTTAGAATTCTTAGCAGCGCCCTACACCTGCGGCAAGACGATACCACCAGCACCATCACCACACGCCAAGCAAACGGAACAACGGCAGGATCACGCGTGCGCTGACACCCTCACCCACCGCTCTCCAAATCCATCACCGTTCTCGTGCTATGGCGCCGCCTTGAGCTACCGATTGACAACTGCATCCCCAATGAACCAAAATCAACTATAGGAAAGAAGAAGACCTGCAACTCTCCACCGAAACTGCTTTGAGCATACATGTCGCCTGCTTTGCGAAAGCCTCAAGTCACCGTGTGTGGCGGCATCAAGAGCCGGCTTCTCCCTGAGCCTCACCCCCGGTCCTCCCCGCCCTCTTCACCGCCGGCCCCTCACTCCCGCCACCCCAGACCTGCCCCCGCCCTCTCCAGCCCTCCGAACGCCTCCGTCCGTCCCATCGCTGTTGCGCCGCAGCTATGCCAAGCTAAATGTCAGTCCACCGTCCAGTCGCGAGGAAACATGTCGATCATGATTCGTTTTTAATATCTCTCCGCGGAAAGAAGGCAAGCAGCAATGCCATATCCGACTGTGCGTGCATGTGCATTCTGCATTTATATCATTTATTACTCCGCGCAAGCCATGAGTCACTGCACCAACTCCTCCACAAGATTCCCGGAGTCGTACATGCGCTTGTGTTCCGGATTCTTCAAAACGGCGTACGCCTGTCGTCGGGCAGTGGGGGGGAGCATTGAGCATCGGGTGCGGGCAGAGGGGCAGCAGGACGGGGGGGAGGAGGCAGTAAAGGATGTCCGAAATCTTTATAGCATATGAGTGGTGCCGCCTTCGCTGCTGAAACAGGCCAGGTGGGTGATGACGCCGAGGTGGTTTGTCCCCCTCGCCTGTTCAAATCTTGTCAGGAACAACTTTTTCCGTCCTTTTCCCAGCATCTCCGCAAGCGTACGTCTCAAACGCGCGCGCGCCCGCGCGCGCGCGCGCGCGCGTGTGTGTGTGTGTGTGCGTGTGCATCCGGCGGCCTGCATCTTCGCATGCAGAGACTGGGCGGCTGGCTGAGTGTCCCCCACCACCATCCCATCCATCGATTAAGGGGCACTCCCTCTGCTACCTGACGCAGCCGCTTGCAAGCCCTACAGCAGGCCCCAGTCCCGTACAGTGGGCCCCCGTGTGCCGTACCTTTTGCAGCCGCTTGAACTTCAGGGTTGCCGACTGCTGAGCCGCAGTGTCGTCCACAGATACCTACACGACCATATGTCCATATCCATACCCAGGGGGGAAGGGACCCTCAAACAAAAATCAGGATACATTTCTGCGCATGGAGAAGGTCGTCCGTACGAAAAAGAGTACGTCCACATGCCATTTCACCATCAGCGGCATGATCGTGCACATACCTTGTCTGGATGCATCTCCATGGCCCGCGCGCGGTACGCAGCCTTGATGTCATCGGGTCCGTACTGGCCACCACGTCGTACATCTAACCCTAGAATGGCGTAGTAGCCCAGGGTGTCGACCACGCGGCCGCTTCTGACGACGGCAGTCCCCGAGGAAGACGACCCGTTGGAAATGGAGCCAAGGCCAAGTCCTGAGGGCGGGTGATAGCGGGTATCCAGGAATAAATATAAATAAATGACAGCCCATCCATATTCACGCAGAAATGTGTGCAAATGACAGTTAGCAAGAGGGTAAAGGAGAAGATCTCGAGCTCAGGGTAGTGGGTGAGAAGCAGGATATGGAGGGCCCGCGCCGGCTGAGATATGCTTCACGAAACGTAGGGAAACATGCCATCGGAGATGTCACGAAGGCCTGCAGGTGGAGTGAGAGTGAGACGTCCTGCTATCCACCCCCGAATGTGTTTAAGGGCTCCCCATCCCGGGCGCCTACCGTCCCACACGGATTGCCAGGACCAGCCAGCAGCTGGTTTGGTCGCGCGGACCTCCTCCTCCTCCTCGTCAGGGTCCAACTATGAGTCAGTCAAGCATACGGCACGGGCAGGGGACGGAGGGCCGCAACAAAGGTCTACAAAGGTCTACACATACCCAAACCTCTCTCCACCTAGAGCGCATGGCTCTAGGAAGAGAACATGTCCAGAGACACACTTCAATGTCCAGAGACAGACAAACGTACAGACTAACGCGGTATGGTGCGGCCCTGGCAGCCGCCCGGTGTGAATCGGCTGCACAGGGCACATGCCAACCCACGTACCCGTGTCGGCTCCTTCCCAGCTTCAGAACACCTAATTAAGCTAGCTAGCAGGCCGCTGCTTTAGATTGTCGAGACGGCCACGGCAGTTGTGTAGCACCTGTGCGCCGCGAGGATGGTTCCCAGGGGATAGCTCCGAAACCAGACAGCCCAGGCCCAGTACGCGCTTTTCCACGCGTGTGTTATGATGCGTTACGGTGTTACATGCACCTACCTGAATTTTGCTAAGGGGTGTATCCGGGCTGATGAGGAGCTTGGCTAGGTTGGAGAGCCCCTGCTCGGGAATTTTGCTCAGAGCGCCTGCACGAATACGAGTTGAAACATGCTGTTGCTCTAGTTGTTGTTGCAGTTCGACACACGAATGCAAAATCAACGTGACACGGTAACACGTTGCAGCGGCAAGGAATGCTGCCTGCGTGCACACTTGCGTGATTTTCGACAACGTAGGTGCGTTTAAACGGAGGCGCGCTGAGCCTATCCGTCAATCTGTCGGTCCGTCAGTCGATTTGCATCGCCGCGTGCATCAGGCCCGTATCGTCCCCGGTTTCCGAGGATATATACGGTGTGCCGGGGGCTGGATGCATGCGCACGAACGCATCGTGTTGCACACCATGCGTATGGGGGGATTTATCCCTCCAGAGCCTTCTCCATTGCCGTCCTGCCATAACCGTCCTGCCGCTTACCCGACACCAGCGGCTGCAGGGGACCCGCAATGCTTCGTAACTGAATCTTCTTTATGTACCGCACGTTCGTGTAGTTGCGGTCCTGGGGACAAGGGTTGGGTTCCAGCGCATGAACAGCCAAAGCGCGTAAATTGCATACTGGGGAAGGCCGGGAATATAGACACGCGTGACGGCCATTGGGTGGAAATTTTTATCCCCGTGGGAAGGTCCAGCCTTGCGCGGAACAAGGGGCGAAAGCGGCGGCTCCTCTGTCTAGTAGGCCGGGTAAACATGTGGGACGTGAAGCAGTTGGCGACGGGTAGCGGTTTCTCCGCGCGACAGCAGGACCCGCTAGTAGCATGCCCTTCCATGGCGTAAATGCTTTGCTCACCGTGGGGTCTTCCATAAAGTACAGCTGATGGACTGCAGTGTGGACCGGACTCTGAGCACTGTAAACCACTTTTCGCCCGGGAACAACGTCAATTAACTCGTACCTGAGACATTCAGCCAAATTCAATTGATGGCGGGAAGTAAAATGGCCAGAAAGTTTGCACAAATTGAGAGGGACAAAAGGCAACAGCTTAAGAGGCAAGACGGGCTTACTGTGATTCATGCTTCATCTTCATTATCGTGCGCTCAACCGTATATGTGTTCTTAAGATTGATGCCCTCGCCTCGCGTCCGCGCCACGCCGTTGACGCCTGCCAAGATTAGGTGCCGACGCGGTTTGAAGCACATTCACCGCGTGGTGCCAACCACTTTTCGGCTGAAGTTTACCTGGGTACCATTCGGGTAAATGTTCAAAATCCGCAGCATATTTGAAGACTCGTCTGACAGAGCCCTTGACCCTATGAGTTTGAATGGTAAAGGCGAACTGTAAGCGCCTTCACCCGTTTTCCTTCTGACGCGTCAACTATTCTCACCGCGCAGAGGCGTCATATTGTTTGCAGACGACATAGACAGTGGCGCTCCTGCTAACCAAGCGCCCCTGTGCCGCAGCAGGTGCGCTGCGCCCGGAAAAAGAGGCCTGCATTGATCTCAGACTAACAGGAATCACGATAACCTATGCATATGGGTCCACAGCTATGTTGCGTACCCACTTAAGCGACAATGTACCCCAGGTTCCGGAGCTCGCTGATGTAAGACTCCGTTGAAGGCAAGTTCGTTAACATCAAACTTCCATTTCCAATTTCAAAGCCGATGAGTCAATCCTATGACCTGGCTACCACGCGTCTCCAATTTCAGAACTCCTCAATAGACCTGCGCCACGCCATCCTCTGCCATGCGCATTCAACTTTCCCGTTTTCGAGAACCCGACCGCCTTACATCCACCTTCCATCACGCACCTACATCCCACCCCTAGGCTACCTTACAACCGCCGGACCGCCCTTCCGCATCCCCCCAGCGCCAGCGGCGCACCGCTGCTTCCCAAGCCACAATCGCCATCTCAGCCAGACACCACCGCGTATCCCCTTCCCGCCGCCGCCAGCCGCCAGCCGTTCCCTTGCAGACCGAGCTGTAAATAGCATCCTCCACTCCAACTCGCCAGCCGCATCTCACCCCTTAGCATCACGCACACAACCACTACTACCAGCAGCAGAAGGATCAACATTTGGGTTATGCGGCCTGCCGGGCGTCTTTACGCCAGCGCTCCTCCGCGACTACTGGCACCTTGTCGTACGCCCCCGCCTGGATGTCCTGCTCCGAGCGAGCTCCAGGGAGCCCCCCGGATTGGCCTTCCTGGCTCTCATGGATCACCTCCTAGCGGAGCTGCGCACCATGACCGCGGTGTCTCGTCACACTGCCATACATCATGTAAGCCCCGACTGGCGTGAGGCGGCGGCGGAAGTGGCGACGGCGTGCGCCAAGTACGAAACGTACGTGTTTCAGGTGCGCGCGTGGCCTCTTCCTCTTCCTCCCGGGGAAAATGGGAAGGGGACAAAGGAGCAAGGAAAAAGGAAGGAGGAATGCAAAGAGTTCGCAGTCTGTAATGTCTGTTGGATGCCGACACTGACTGTGTCCTGTGGGTTTCGAATTGAGGTTTCTCCGGGTTCTTTTTCGGCCTCTTCCACCGCCCTCCTGATCCCCACCCAGTACCACCCCTCACCGACCAGGCTGCCGATGGGGACTTGCTGGCCAAGCTAGACCTCACGTCACAGCGCTTGGCGACCCAGATGAAAACATTGCTCCTACAACAGCAGCAGCAACAGCAGCAGCCACAACAGCAGCAACAACAGCAGCAGCCACAGCAGCAGCAGCAGCAGGCGATGATGAACCTGCGGCTGCAGATGCGGCTGTGTGAGCTGCTGCGGCGGTCGCTGTTGCGAGGCGGCGCGGGTTTGGAGGATGGGGAGGATGAGGGCGGCGGCGCTGCGCTGAGCCGGCTGTACGCTGTGCGGGTGGGTGGGTGGGGAGCTGGGTGAGTGGGTGGGTGAGGTCACTGGCATGTGAGGATGGCACCAGCATTGCTGTCAGAAGCAATGCTGTTAGCGCGCGACCTGGCAGGTAACGACCTGGGGGATGCCCGGCCTTATGATGGCATGGAGGAGTTCAGGATGTATGTATGTATGTATGTATGTATGTATGTATGTATGTATGTATGTATGTATGTATGTATGTATGTATGATCCGTGCTCATTGAGCCCGAAACAACTTCCAGTAACCTCCAGTAACCAGCCCTTCCGTTTCTTCTTCACCACAACTGATACCATTATTTTGCTGTATGCTCCACACTTCTGTAATGCTCCACACTTCTGTAATGCTCCACACTTCTGTATGCTCCATACTTCTGTAATGCTCTACACTTCTGTAATGCTCCACACTTCTCTCTCAATGCTCTACACTCATTACCCCGTCTCGATCTACGTGATCCACGGATGCTCCCCTCCCTTTCCCTTCCCTCGCCTTCAATTCCACTCCCCCCGTCGCCCCCCTCTTCGGTCCCTTTCAGACAGCTCCCAGCAACTTACAATTGAAGCTCACCCGCATGCTGACGGCCGAACGCGATGCGGCGGCGGCAGTGGACGCCGCCGTACTGTACGGCCCCGGACCGGAGCCCCTCGCGTTGCCGCTGGCCCAGCTGTGCGAAGCGCTGCAGGCAGGGCGCCGCCTCCGCAGCCCTGACCACTGCCACGGCAGCTCGGAGCTGCACTCGGAGCCGTACGACGAGCTGCTATACCAGGACCCACTATTGGGCCCAATGCTCACCGCCGCGGCGGCGGCGGGCGTTCCGCGGTCGGCTGGGCTGCCGCTCACACCAACTAACCTTCGCACCCTGCTCCGCCGACACCCCTGTAGTGCCGTACGTGCTGCCGTGTACGAGGCGGGGTTCCTGCCGCGGCTGGCGGCAGCGCTGCAGCGGCTGGGCGAGCTGGCGGTTGTACGGCAGCGGCTGGCGGCGCTGCAGGGCTATTGCTCCTTTGTGGATCTCAGCTACAGCCGGGCGGGCCTGGCTGTAGCTGATGGAGAGGCGGTGTTGGCGTTACTGCAGGTAATTAGTTGGCGTTACTGCAGGTGAAACCGTGCATTGGGTGGTTTCTTTGTGTACGACGGCATGTCTGGGGACGACGAATGGATGGGCAGATGTGAGCTCCCTGGGTTTGTGTCTCTGTCTGCGGCTTTGTGTACGCACATACAGGGCTAGGTGCTTTCGTTTTCGTCCCAAGTAACCACCCAACCAATAACCAACTAACCGTTAACTTAATGATCGCCAAGCCAACGGTCCCATCTCCGTGAATGCCGTACATTCCTTCTTCCTTCAGGACACGGCAGAGGTCCTCAGCCGGGAAGCTGAGGAAGAGGTGCGGAAGAGAGGGGGAAAGCGGGGACCTGAGATTTACATGCCTTTGGATGGGAGGGGAGGGAGGCGGGTGTCGGGCGGGACTTGTCCCAAGGGGGGCATCTAGTGGCGGCTGTGTAGCGAGAGGTTTGCCTCTCAGGGCGGCCGCGCACTGTTACCCGTAATCCCCACGCCCTGGCCCCGACCCCGATCTCTCTCTCCCCCTGTCACGGCACGTCCCGCGCTCGCTTTTCTTATTAGCAGCCCCTTGCCCGTTAACCGCCTGATATGTCCGCCTCGTCAACACCCCAAAACGCCTTTGACGCTTCCCTTTCCCTTTCCCTGTAGCTATCCGTGCACTCCATGCCCACTGTAGTACCCCACACACTTCCCCACGCGTCGTGTGTGTTTTGCTGCGTCAGGTTCAGCAGCTTCGAGAAGCCTTAGGAGCGGAGGCGCAGAGGGAAGGGGGGAAGGAGGGGGAGAAGAGGGGGGAGGGTGCGGAGGGCGGTGAGGAGGGGGGAAGGGACACTGTGGGAGGGGGACCCCAAGGTCAAGAGGATAGCCAGGACAAACTGAACCGCAAAGGCAACAGCAACAGCAGCAGCCGTAACAGCAGCGACGGCGGCGTAACCGGCGACAGTGGACAGGGCGTGCGCGACAGCAGCTTCGCGGGCGGCTGCTATTCCGGCGGCAGCGTTCCGCAGCGCCGCGACGTCCCCACAGCCGCGGACGGGTGGCCCCTGCCGGACCTGGCCCCCTGGGATGTGGACTACGCACGGGAGCTGCTGATGAGGCGGCGTGGATTGCCCCCAGGTGGGATCGAACATCCGACGTTGTTGATTTTTGGTGTCACAACGGCTGCTTACCCTTCTCCGACCCCATCCCCGCGGGCAGTTGATTAGTTGCACGTCGGTTATTTGTTTACTTCTTAGGAATTTGCATGTAGTATGATATTAAGTTATGATATTATTATGATTAACTCCCTGCCCATTTCATTCACACGTTGGAGAATTCCTGTGGCTCCCCCCCCCTACGCTGCCTCAACCCGTCCACAGACCCGTCGGAGCTGGAGCCGTACATGCACCTGTATGCCGTACTGTACGGCTTAAGTGAGGAGCTCTCCGATTTGATGCACGTGCGAATAAAAGTCGCTGAGGACGTGGATGCGTTGAATGATGCAGACGTGGCTGAGGGAGTGGGGTGGCACTCATCACCCGTACTAGCACCCGAGCTGTGGGACCCACGGGTCGTTCGCGTGACCGTTTGGTCGGAACGCGGTCTGGTGGGCGTCGTATACCTGCATCCAGGATCCGGGTACGGCACGCGGCAATTGCGATTTCCAGCCGGGGCCAGCAACGGTGACCCCGACAGTACTGGTGGTTCCGGAGCTTTGCCGTACAACGCCGACCACGAGTCATCGGTAGCCGCAGTTGCCATCGGGCTGCAAGCGGAATGGCGCAACGGCCGTACAGGTACAGTATGGCGTACGGTGTGCGGTATACGACAGCTGAGTGTTTTCAACGCCGTGCCTTTGCCTGTATGTATGCATGTCCGTTGCCCTTCCTTTGGGTGGGAAGTCTAGGAAGGAGGGGGCTGCGTCGTGTGTACCTGTGTATTACGCCGTACGGCCAATGGCATCAAGATATCTCGCGCGGCAGAGCAGCGCTGCTCCTTCGGTGCTAATAAGCGGGGAGAAAGAGGGATGGAGCAAGCCATGTAGCAGCAGCAGAGCACAGCTCCGGCAAGTGTGCCTCCCTACCTAGCCCCAGGAGAACTCCACGACAATATAGTTTTTGGATAGTTCGGCACAACGTTCATGTGGCAGCCTTCGACCGGCCCCACCCAGGCCCCTCAGCGCTCCAGGTGGGGGCGGCCCCCTGGTTGAGCCGCAACGGGCCCCAAGAAAATAGCTCCATTGCGCAACCTGCATATCCGGTGCTACAACCTACAATAACAACAGCAACAACAGCAACAACCTACATCGCTCGGTGCTGGTGTCGTCCCTTTGGTAAAGTAATGCGGCTCGTGTCAATGTGTCATCGTCATCGTTTCCTTCTAACGGCGGCTCTCGGTTGATCCAGGATGAGAGAACACCTCCTACACACCCGCGCCATGCCGCCAACCTCCTCCAGGTAGCCCGGCGGCGCTACACGAGCTCCTACACGAAATGGGCCACGCGCTGCACCTGCTGCTCTCCGCCGCGGCGCCTAGGCCTGTTGATGGCGGCGGCGGCGGCGATGCTGGCGGCGGTAGGACACTGATGCACTTCAGCGGCATACACCTGCCGCTGGACGTCTTGGAAGTGCCCTCATCGCTGCTGCAGACGCTGGCGTACGACCCGGCGGTCCTGGCGCGCATTTGCCGCCGCCGCCGCCGGGGTTGCGGCCGCCGCCACGTTTCAGCTTCCGGCGTTGGTTGCCCGCCCATGGTGGGGGCGGTGAAGGAGCCAGACACTGAGGATGACGAGGCAGCGGCGGCGGCGGAGGAGGAGGAGGAGAAGGAAGTGGAAGAGGAGGAGCACATGCCTGCGGCGCTGTGCAACCTTGTGGCTGTGTACCTGGCGGCAGAGAACTGCAGCGCCGTGACCACCCTGAGCAAGGTGGGGGTGGGGTGGGGGACCCGACCGCGGTAGGTACCGCAAGCTGTTGAATAGCACCAGGAAAGAAATCGTATTGGGCTTCATTCACCCGTTTTTTCAAACCGCTGGCGGTTTGGACGTTGTCGGCAGTTTGCCGTTGTCGGCATCGCTCCTTGCTTGCATTATTATCATATGATTTCCCACCGTCACCATTGCCGTACATGACGTGGTGATGCTGGTAAAGGATGCATTTGATGACCCTATCCATGAATTACAGATCTCATCTTCTATCAAACGCGCATACTTTTCTCCTTGTACGATTACTGCCGTACTGCCCCTCCCTTGATAACGTACGACGGCGATGGTGGCGGTGACGACGACGGCAGGTGTTGGTCAGCTTGGTGGATCAGGTACTACATGCCGACGGCGGCGATGCGGCGTCGGCGGCGTCGGCAGCGACGCAGCAGTACGGCACGCAGAAACAACGGGGTGTTGATGTCGGGCTGGTGTGGCAGGCGGTACGGCAGGCGTACGGCGTCGTACCTAACTGCCCCGGCAGCTTGAAAGAGGTACGTTCCGCCGGTAGATCTGCGATGTGCCGTGAGCGATGTGTCGATGTTGTCGGAAGACCGGAATTCAACGAAGCAACGACCGTCCACGGCCCTCCTTAGGCTTTTACGGACACCCCCACACATATGTGTGTAGCTAACGCGGCTCTAAGAAAGTTGCTCCAGACGTGTGTGGACGTGTAGGCTATGTATGTATGTATGTATGTATGTATGTATGTATGTATGTATGTATGTATGTATGTATGTATGTATGTATGTATGTATGTATGTATGTATGTATGTATGTATGTATGTATGTATGTATGTATGTATGTATGTATGTATGTATGTATGTATGTATGTATGTATGTATGACGTTGATTACACTGTGGGCTGAAAAGCCGGGGGCCCAGGGCCGAAGCACAGCGCGGGGGGCGGGTGCATACGGCTGGTTAGTCTCATGCACTCCGCCCCCGGGTCAGGCCGCACGGGAAACGACGGCCGGCACGCAACAGCGCTTGTTTGGCGCTCCAACTAGACGGGATCTATGCCCGTTGGTCTCCTAACATAAACGAAGTCGCAACTGGGGGGCTCTTCCTGCCGACCGAACGAACCGAGCATCTCAGAGAGCTCGCTACCAGGACTTGGGCGACCGGGAGCCCGACGAGTCTTCCCGGGCTGGGGAGTTCACCAAGCTCAAAAATCCTCACGCAAAAAAGAGCGCAAAGAGCTCACACCACAGGACGCCAAACAGCCTCCTGAGACTACTACCCTCTTCCGCCTCTCCCTCCCTGGGCTAGTCCAGGGGAGATAGCCCCCGTCGAGGGGGTAACACCGCACAAGTCCGCGCCCTTCCACAGCACTGGGTCTAAATTGAAAAGTACTCAAACGGGAAGACCCTGCGGCAACGCAGGGCGATCAAGCCTCCGGAAACCACAGGGGGGGAGGGTAGCCAGCTCGGCGCCCCCCCAATACCGCTCTACCAAGACGGCTGGTTCCCAAGATCCTATCTCACCTAGACGCCGCACCACGAAAAACCCGGTCTCGTACCCTGAAGAACCTAGTCCTGCACCACGCGCGCACCTTCGAGTACGGCCCCCCCTTCTGGGTGCCCACCTCCCCCTCATCCGCGCCCTCGCTACGGCCACCTGTTTCCACTCACCACTCCTCAACCCTACATCCTCTTGGTGTACTCTCTACCTCTTCCCCTCCCCCCCCGGCTCTCCCCGCCCTTTCCCCGGTCTCCCCCCCCTCCGCCGGTACGGCTCCCCCAGGCAAATAAACCCTCCCTCCCCCATGTCCCCTTGCGCGGCACCCCCCCAAGCCCCATCCCTGATCCCGCCCCCCTCGCAACCTATCCCCTCAACCTCCCTCTCGACCTCCCTACCACCCCCACCACCTCAAAACCCCCCTCCGCGCCTCGACACCCTATCCCCTTATCCCCTAAACTCCAGCTAACGTGTGTAGCTAACGCGGCTCTAAGAAAGTTGCTCCAGACGTGTGTGGACGTGTAGGCTATGTATGTATGTATGTATGTATGTATGTATGTATGTATGTATGTATGTATGTATGTATGTATGTATGTATGTATGTATGTATGTATGTATGTATGCCAGTGACATTGGTTTGGACTATGGGTAGCGGAAAGCTAGAAGGACGGGGCACTGGTTGAAAGGGCTTCCCTGGGCACTGCGCGCACGTGCCGAGGGTCCCGCACACCACGACTTGACTTAGGGTTTTTAGATTCACCTCTTCCCTGCGCCATTACCTTTCTTCCCTCTTGTGCAAATGCAGCTGGCGATGCTTCCCCCACTGGCACACCACCAGGCCACCTTCCACACATACCTCATCGGCCTCCTGGCGGCGAGCGCGTTGCGCCAAGCTCCCCACCCATTCCGACCTGCCCCGGCGGACGCGACGGAGGCGGTGATGGCGCCTCCGGGGCCTCCGCCCTGGGCTGGAGTCCGTGAGCTCGTGTTCGAGGCAGGTGGATGCGATGAGCCCGGACATCTTTTGGCGCGTATGCTGGCGGGTGTCCCGCCCCGTCGCAAGTGCCAGTCATCAGCGTCCGCGGGGAACGGCGTGTTCCCCCTCGGGATGGCTCCAAGGGAAGTAGCGCCGCTGCTGTGCACGCTGGCGGGGCTGGCGCGGGGCTTTGCTGGCGCGGGTTCGGGGGGAGTTGACGACGAGTATGAGGCTGGAGATGGTGGGGATTAGGGGGAAGGAGCTTCGGAAGGGGGAAGTGGACGGTGGCTTTAGGCCTTGGATGATGTTTTTTTATCTCCAGTTGGCGCCGAACGACCGAATGTAATTGTAAACTTTCCGCGGAAGCATCTCTTGTGCATGGTTGTGCTGAGTAGATTGCTTTGCGGTTGTGGTTTTAGTGGTCGTGGGGTGTGGCTGGAAAGATGAAGGTGTGGGAATGAATGTGCGATGTGGGATGTGGGTGACAGTACAGTAGCTGTATCGGATATGAGTGGGGATGTTAACAACTACGATGGCTGCAATTAATGACCAAGCGAGCTTTCTTGTTACGCGTTTTTCTTTTTTGACACAATCGATTTGCCTAGATTTCTTCTCTTGCGGCTTAGAGACGCCAAAAACAACCAGCTGAGGCTGCGGATACTGCTCTTGAAGGCGCTAGAGTGCTGATAAAAGTTTGGGCTGAGGCGTGTGTTAGCTAACTTCTGGGGCACTTCTGAGGCGACCAAGGCGATTTCAGACAAGCGCAGTACATGTATATGCGAGGGCCATGGCTTGCTCGTCTATCTATGCAGCGGACTTTGCAGTAGGAGTGACGCCAAGGACGCCATCCGCTCAACACTGCTGTGGGACATATTACACAGCCAGGCATCGTCGTAGCTCAGCTAGTACTCACAGTGTTGAGGTCAGAAAAGGAAAAAAACGTCTTAAAAAATTGCTGGTTGTCGGTTCCATGCAAATGGAAAATGGCAAATTGTCACACCTGTCAAAGAGGGATGAGGTTGGTTGGGACGGCATGGAACCCCAGCCTGACTTCTCGCTGCGAACGCAGTAAGCCGTGCCCAGAAATCCACAGCGCTAGCAAGTCTACATTGAATGGAAGCTATAAGGTAAGATAGAACCGAACCAGCCTAATATAGCATTCTATGAGCCAAGTTCAAAGCACTTGCGGCCGCCAGGCAGGCAATATCCCACAGCAAATTATGGATCGTCAGAGGTTGGGATGCCAACCAAAAGTTAAGTATGTATGCATAAAATCAGCACGGAGATCTACCTTCAACGGCCTTCTTCAGGGATACCGCCACGGTACAATTTCCGAAATGGTGTTGAAGGTGTTGATGATCTCCTTTCGTCATCCGTGCTCCACACGGGGAAACCGCAACTGCGATCCCTCGTTCACGCTGCACCCGATGCATGGGGAGGCAGGAAAACCGTCTAAGGCAAGGCGGAAACGCAGGCGATTCGATGAAGCAGCTTTTTGACGCTGCCGTACAAGATGCTGAGGGGGCTGTTTCGTTGCAGTGACGCCATGACCCTCCTGGCTCGTCTGGGCCTTAAGAGCGCAGGTGAGCATGTATCACCATCATAGTTATCATCGATGACGATCTTGCGCATATGCGGGCTTTGGATTATCAGCCCCTCGACTCTACAAGGCCAGACCGTGTCTAGACTCGTGTAGTCGGCGACGGGCGGGTCTAGCTAGTCGCCCAGTCGGACAGGACGGTTTTCCGTCGATTTCAATATTGGTGCCCGTAAAACGTATCATATCGTTTATTAAGATGAAGAAAAAGTCCCTCAAGAAAAAAACGCTGATGCAGGACGAGTCCTCGAACTTCCTCGAGCCAGGTTGCAGTACAATAAACAATACGTCTTTCTCCGCAAGCGCCGACAGTGCATCTTCTTGCACTCTGTTAGCAAATTTGTAACATTTTAGGAACAGTGAAGATTTTGCAAGCGTTTGTGGGTCAACCTTAAACTTACAAAGTCGCCTGCCAACCCGAAGGCAAGTTAAGTTACCCATTCAATATGCATTTATGATCTCCTTACATTTTTAAGCATGGGTCGGGAAACCATCTTCGTAAAAACAATGAGGAGAGCATGCCTGGGCCAGTAAGGCTTCTATAGGCTAGCGATAGCATGCTGACAGTATGGCATCAGACTTTCGGCAGCAGTTTTGGAATTAACTTGCAAGTGCGATTAGGCTCGGAGTACGTGAAGAGGAGCCTTCAGGGGGTGACAGCCGCGCACCAATCTAGTCACCATGGCGGCTTCTGCAGCAATGCAGGGGTAGGTAATATGCTGGACGTGGCTTGGCTTTGGCCCCAGTGGTTGGGAGCGTAACTTTGCACGGCGTGTGCAGATGGGAGCTTACGGCCCTTTTCCTTGTGTTCCTCTTCATCACTCTTTTTTGGGACTTTATGGTGGTAAGATTAACGCGGTCTCTGCACAGTACATCGAAAAAACGTTGCAGGTTCGTCCGCTAACGCAAGCTACCTTGGAAACCTATCTGTAGGGCTTCCTTACCTTTCTTAACAACATCCTGAGAGGAAGAAAGGCGAACTGGCTTGCACGTGTGAAAGACGAACTTCTCGCGTTGGGCGTCGTGTCGCTTGTGCTTCTATTCATGGAGGTTAGACCGTTCCAGGTTCACAAGGACTTCCTCTCCGCTTTTTGTCAACTGCCTGCTTTCTCAAAAGTAACTTTGCAATTTCAAAGCTCTGTATTCCTTATTCATTGAACCTCTCTCGCGCTCCTTCACCCCCTCTCCTCCTCCCCCTTCCTTTCCCCGCTGGGCTTCTTCACTCGGCTCCCCCTATCTCCCAGACCATGCGTTTCACAAGCATGCTGTTTTCAGCCCTCCCCGCATACCTGTCCTCCCTGCAGTGTTATATCTCACCCCCCTTAACCCCATTGAGGCCTCGCCCCTTTTTGCCGCTGGGACACACACATACATACATACATACATACATACATACATACATACATACATACATACATACATACATACGCATCCACACCCCGCTACTTTCGTACGCAACGACGGATCCCCTCTTCCCCCTCTCTCCCTTGCCCCTTGCAGCCCTCACTACAAAAGATCTGTATGCCTTCCGGCAAGGGGAAATCCTCGGCGGACGGAGGCTCCCCCAGCTACCCGCCGTCGCCGCCACCGGAGTACGGCACGTACTACTGCGACGCCGGGTACCGCCAGGTCTTTCCCAAAACTGTCATCCACGCGGCGCACTACCTTCTCTTCTATCTGGCCATCGTGCACATCCTGTTCAGCTTGCTAACCAGCGTCATTACGAATGTCAAGGTGGGGGTGGGATAGGGGGTTGTGCGTACGGAAGGAAGGGTGGGACGAGTGGGGAAATATAGATGCACCAAAGCCAAGGAAATAACGTTGCCGTAAACTTTTTTTCATAAACTGTCCTAATGGGAGTTTGGGGCAAGGACGTAACTGCGTGAAACGATATAACCAAGGCGCTTCGTTGGGGGCGGAGTGTATGGAAGGGTTGGAGGTGTAAGGGAAACCTGTCGGACGCCCATCGCGAGAGTGGGGGGAACTGGACGTCGGGCAGGGCGGCTGGAGGGGGAGTGAAGGGCAGGGTAGGGTAGGGAGGGAAGGGGGCCCCCCAGGGAAGGAAGGAGATGATGCGCCACAGTTTCATGTGTCCCCTAAAGGGACGTCGGCTGAATGCCATGAATGCCTTGGCCCACTACTGCTTCCACTGTGTGTTTCTACCCGGCTTGCATGCGACTCCCCGCTTTCCCCCTCCCCCCCGTTGTTCCTTGTTTCCTTGCATATATGTCCGGCCGGCCCCCTCCCCCGCACGGCTCCCTATATCTCCTGGCAGCTGGCCAAATGGAGCGCTCTGGAGCGCACCGCACGTAAGGAACAGAACATCCCGGCGGTGGCCTTTCTCAGGTGCGTGCGTGCGTGTGTGGGTGTGCTCACCTTTGTGTCTGGGTGTGTCTGCGTATATGTCTGTATGTATGTGCTGCTGTGTTCCCCCTTGGGTTTCCCGCGAAGGTGCCGCGGAGGGCGGGGAGGGCTGGGCGGCAGATTGCGCTTCGAGAGAGAGCCCTTTGCGGCCGCAAGACGCTCTCGCGGGAACTTCGGCATGCATCCCCAACCCCCACTCCACCGCCCTACTCCCCTCACCGTCACCGCCAAGACCAACCCCGCTATGGCCCCCCCCCACAGGATTTCCTCCGTCATCGACCGCGCCAACGACCCCGCCACGTATCGCCCCTCCATGCGCGTGCGGGAGACCTGGCGTGACATCATCGGCTACGTGGACCAGGACCTGTACTCGCTGCTGCGGTTCATGTGCGAAAAGCGCTTCCGGGCGCATTCGGTGGTGCTGCGCAACTTCAATTTCCTCAACATGTGTGAGCAATGTCTAGAGGCGGAGCTGAATGAGGTGGGTGGATGGGTGGGTCTGAGGGGGGAAACGGGGTACGGCAGAGGTACGGCAGGCCACACAATCGCCGGGGGGGATCCTAAGGGGGAGGGGCCTATAGCTCGGCAGCTGATATTCACTTGAAGAAGATTCCCTCTTTCTTCCTTCCTTTCTTTATGCGTCTCCCCGCCTCTCTCGTCCCCCACGCCAGGTGTATAGCCACGCCTGGTTGCTGGTGTTCATGATGGCCCTGCTGCTGCTGTACAACCGGCGGCTGTACCAGATGGTTTGGATTTCCTTTGTGTGTGCGGCCATGATGGCGCTCATGGCGGGCAACATGCGCTGGGTCATGAAGAAGACGGCGCGGGAGGCGAGGAATCTCTGGCGCAAAGTCCAGGGAATGGGTGGCTTGGAGCGGGACGACGACGGCGAGGAACAGTCCAGCGAGGAACAGGCAGCGGCGCCGGAGGGGAAGGCTGGCGGCGGAGGCGAAGCTGCAGTCGGCACACTAGCATCGCATGCGGCACTGATGCATCAGCATCACCAGCAGCTGTTGCTGCTGCAGCAGCAGCAGCAGCAGCTACACCTCCAGCAGCAGCGGCAGCAGCGGCAGGCAGGGGGTTCCGGCGGGATGGGGCCCGACTTGGAGGTCGGCGGGGATGTGGCCGCCCCACAGCGGATGGACCAGCAGCACCTGGCGTTCCACGGTAAGTGCTCGGTGCTGGGTGCTGGGTGCTAGGTGGGAAACAGGGCGACGTCGACGGAAACATCTCGCGTTTCGCGCGCGTGTGTGTGTGTGCGTCGGTATATTAAACGGACGATGGTTTGTGCACGTTTGCACCAAACGCCGCATGTGCTGTAGGGCCTGGTGCTGTAGGGCCTGGTGCTAGGAAGGGGAGTTGTGGGGGAGAGCCCGATGGGCTTCATCAGGACTGTGGCAACTTGGAACCTGGTTGCGCCGCTTGCGCCTGCACTCCTCGGCTGCGGTGCGGTGGCTGCTGGCGCCCACCAGCGGCTGCCTGACGTAGCGACCGCAACCCATGTGTCTCTCTGAATGACCTCATGCCTTGCCTGCCTGCCTGCCTGCCTGCGTGTTGACATGGCGACATTGTTATTGTTATTACCAACATAAAATTCCACAACGGCAATAACAACGACGGCGACGACAGCAGCAGTTAAGCACAACACAGGCCTGGAGCTCACGCAGCTTGGGCACCTGACGTCTGTGAAGCGCCCCGCCAAGCAGCTGCGCTTCGAAGCCCCGACAACGCGTCCTGGGGTTCCCGGCCGCCCCGGGCCGCTAGGGGAGTCTCTGGAGGAAGGCCGTCAAGACAGCAAGACCTCCTCGGACGTCCTCCTTGCGGCCGGGCCGGCGACCGGTAGCTGCGACGTGGCGGCGGCCGCTGCGGCTGGCGGGGGCGGAGAGTGGTGGGAGAGTTGCCATACCGGCGGCCGCGCTTGCTGGAGCCTGGCGGCCGGTGCCCCTGGCCGCTGTCCGGCGCCGCTGCGGGGCGATGGCGGTGGCGGTGGTGGTAGTGGGCTGCTGGGCCTCTTGGAGGTATGCAGGGAGAAGCGCACCGCGGCGGCCCCGGAGGCAAGCGGCGGCGTCCGCAGATACAGCCATAGCTGTAGCAGCAGCAGCCGCACTGCCAGTAGGTATTACGACCGTACTCCGTGGTGGCAGCACGCGTCCTGTAGGGGGGAGGGCGGCGGAAGCGCGGCGCCGGCGTCGGCACGTCGTGGTGTCGCACAGAGTACGGCAACAGTGGCGGCGGCGGCAGCGACCACGGCGTTACCCTGGTCGGGTCGACCGCAGCTTACCTGCCCGCCAAGGTTGCTTGGTGGCGGCGGCAGCAGCGGCGGCGGCGGCGGCGGCGGCTCGGCCGCCGCAGGCGAAGCTGAGGACGCCAGTCGCGGCGACGGCGGCAGCGGCAGCAGCAGCAACAGACCTGGAGCAGCGGGCTGTCGGAAGCGCGTCGTGGGGCGAGGAAGTTCCGATCGTTGCCCGGGTCCCGGCCCAGTGGGAGAGGGCATGATGAGCAACAACCCGCTGTACGGCATGAACAACGGCGGCGACGGCGGGCTCGGCCAGGGATCGTTGCTAGGGGTGCCGTCCCTGGGCTACGCCTTACAACTGGGGATGCCACCCCAATGGTACGGAAACGGGGTTGCGGTGCCCGGGCCGGGCGTCTGCGCCGCGTCGGGGCCGTCGTCGTCAGCCCTTGTGTCGCCATCATACGGCATACAGGTGGATGCGACGGCGGCAGCGCACGCGTTTGGTGCGGCGAACTTGATCGCGGCAACAGCCGCGTCGCCTTACGGCGGCTCTGCTGCCGCCGTGGCGGCGGCGGCTCCGGCGCCGCCACCGACGCCGACGCCAACGCCGCCGGCAGCAGCTGATAATGGCCAATGGGGCTCAAACCCCTCCTCCGGGGCGCCGGACGAGGCCGACGATGCAGCATCTGCGGGCTCGGGCAGCGGCTCGGGCAGCCACAGCAGCAGTGACGAGCACCGAACGCGCAAGGGGGCCCCCCACGGCCATGGGCGTGGCGGCAAGAAGGACGCCCAGGGTCACGAGGACGACGAGGAGGACGTGCATAGCGAGAAGTCTATCCTGGAGCACGAGCTGGCATCTGGCATCGAGGAGAAGATCACGCGCCTGTTCTTCTTCGGCCGGCCTTTCCTCCTCTTGTGGCTCTTCAACATCATCTTTGCACAGGCCTCCTTGATCATGACCATGTCGATGGCATTCGTCATCCCGTACGACAAGTTTGATTACATTCGCGACGTCGCGATGCCAATGTACATCTGGTTACCTGTGGTTTTGACGAACCTGCTGTTGGTGTTTTACGGCTGCTGGGTGTTTCTTCCGCAATATGCGCTGCTGTCGGTGTGTGGCATTCTGGAGCCGCACGAGGTTATGCACGAGATCAAGCGCAGCAAGACGGCGGACAAAGTGGAGGAGGGCATTTCAGCGTGAGTGCTACTATTGCTGCTGCTATTGCTACTGCTGCTACTGCTACTGCTGCTGTGGTTGTTGTTATTGTTATTGTTGTTCCCTTCTACTCCATTCCTGTGCCCCCGCTGCAGTATCGTGTTGGAGAAGATGACGGACTACTTCATCGGGCGGCATGACGGCGAGACCAGGCTGTCCACCGCCTTCATTGTGAACCTGGCCAGTCAGGCGGGAATCATCCTGGGCCGAGACTACAAGGCGCAGAAACACATCAACAAGGTAATTAACTGCTGTTCGGTGCTGCTCCTGTTGCTGCTGCTATTGTTGCTTAGCGGCAGTATTGGTGGTAATGGTGGTCATAGAAGTGATAGTAGTGGTGATAGTGTGGAGGGGAGGAGGTGGAGAAGATGTGGGAAGGGGGAGGTAGGGTGGCTCATTCGTACGCCTGCCGGTACCGCCTCTCATGGACGCCCTGCCGTACGGGTGTTTTTTTATTTTTTTTCTTGTATTCCTTGAGTATATGTATCGTGCCTTTTACACGACGATGAAGGGGACCCCTGCTGGTCCGTTGTTGATGGGGTGTTACACTGTGGGCGGCTCGCCCCGAGAAAGGACCGAGAGCACCGGGGGCCCTGACCGGGCCGAAACACAGCGCAGGGGCAGGAGCGCGGCTCTACGTCCGTCTGCTCCTCCGCGCGCGCCTCACTCACGCACTCATGCCAACCGGGACGCTGTTGTTGTTGTTGTTGTTGTTGTAGCCCTTGAATTATAATTTACATTCTTTACGGGCCTCAAATCACGGGCCACGAATGAAAGATCACAATGTCGGTTTCACTGCTTGTTCCGTCGGCCCTTTCTGGTTCCCGGATACCAACACGGCACTGTGACGCAGGTGACGCTCAAGCCCATGTACAAGGAGTTCATGATGGTTTGGCACGACATTGCCTGGTACGGCGAGCTTACGGCGTCGTACATGATAAAATGTGAGGGGGGGGCCCTTGGCCGTGCGGGCTTGGGACGTGGTCGGGGGTCGTCCGGGGACTTTGAGAAAGCAGCCACCAATCATTCTAGATGCTGCAAATCTATACACTCACGCTTAAGCACACACACCTTAACACCACACATGCACTCCTAAGCACACGCACTTTAACACACACACACACATACACACAGCCTCTCATCCTGATTGATGGTGACGGTCGCAGCGGATGTCCCCGAGTTCAAGGCCGCCTTTGACGAGCTGGACGAGGACGGCTCGGGCGCCCTGTCGTTCGGGGAGCTCGCCAACATGATTCGCAGCCTGGGCACGTACGCCACGGCGGGCGATGTGGAGGCCATGTTGTGGGAGATCGACATTGACAACTCGCACAGCATAGGCTTTGACGAGTTCGTCAAGTTCATGGTTTATGCGTTCTTCGATACCAAACAGCTAGGTGGGTGGATTGGGGTTTTATTGGGGTTTCTCCACAAATACTACCGCGTGGGGTGTCTACCTCACGAAATCCCCGCGCACCCGCGCGCCCGACAAGGTTTACATTTTTGGTACTGGGGGTCTTGTCTGTCTCATGGCTTGGGACGCTGACAGTCAGTGCTTTGGACATCATAGCTGTTGATCTTTTCGTGCGTGTGCTGTGTACTGCGGGGCGCATATTTTCCTGCAGTCATACCCTACACACATACACCCTACACACACACTCACACCCTACACCCAAAACCCAAAACATAATCTACACACACACATCCTCTATACACACAACCTGTACACAACCTATACACACGCGCGCGCGCGTGCAGGTTGGATCGATATGCCAGCACTGATGGACGCCATGGAGCGGCTCGGTATGCCCGTCAATGAGATGCAGGCGGCCGTGTTGATGAGCGTGGGGCACTGCGAGCCTGGCGAGGAGGTCAAGGTCACGTTGCGCCAGTTCTTCGGCATGTTTGAAAAGGTGGTCTTTGAGGAGGGTGACACGCAGAGCGATGATGCGGATGGGGCGGGGAAGACGTCCTTCATGGATCGCGCGCGAGACCTGCTCTCGTTTCAAAAGTAGTGAGCGGGTTTTTGCGATGCCTTGCGGTGGTGCGGCCCGCTGCAGTTTGTGGATGCGCGGTGAGGGGGTGGGGTGTGTGGAGGACAGTCGCGCGAATTGTTTGTTTGTTTGTGCTAGTAGAAGAAACATGTGCGTGTGTGCATGTTTGAATGTGTATGTTCGTCTGTGTGTACGGAGTACGGAGATGTACCAGTGTCACGCCGAGTCTACTATGTTCGGAAGCGCCACCCCGTGTGGCCCGCACCCACCTACCTTCGAGCTGAGGGCAGCCCTCCTCTCAGAGATAGCATAGCCCGGGTAGCAGCGGCGGGAGGAGCTAGGCGGGTTGAGACGAACCACTGGCCAATGAAAAGAGCAGATACCAGAGGTAGACGGAGCGAAGGGGGTGGGGGTAGGAGTGCAAACGCAAAGTAGAAACTGGCGTCACATGTCGATTGGGTGGATCTGGTGATGCTGAGGGAAGCAGCTACTAGCTGACAGGCGAAGATTGTTTGTTGGGCTTTTGTCGTTCGTTGGGGTTGGTCGGTTGACTGTCGTTCGCTCGGCTGCACGTGAGATGGTGCTGATGGAGCCCTGACCTCGTGCCAAGCAGATGCCGTATATATTGCATGCAACTACGGCGCCTACGGTGCATACATGTAGAAAAAGGGAGATGATCAGCATGTCAGCTCTGACACCTGCTTAAGGAAGGACATACATAACATACATACACACACATCACCAATAAGTGCCGAACGCCGGAAGTGCTAGTGGACGCGTGTGCGAATGACCGAGTAGTTTGAAGAGGAGGAACGTACCTGTTTTAACCAAAGACACGCACGCCCATATCTGTTTGTGTGTATGTATGTGTCTCGTGCGATGCGGTGCTGTTCCGGTTACGTTGTTTATTGGATAATAGGCCGTCTTGCCGTACAATCAGGTCCGGGTGTATGGGGTTGCGCATGTGTATGTGTGTGTGTGTCTCAAGGAGTGGATGATAACGGGCAGGAGTACGTGTTTCGGAGCGGTTGGGGGCGGCTTTTGGGGCAGTGCACGTCAATACTCTTGACGGTTATGATTCCGGGCATCTGGCGGTTGACAGCTGCCAGTTAGAGGCCTCACTGGCCGCACTGCACCGCGCCCCACCGCAGGGGGGCGAGAGGATATATGCGAGGGAGGGGCTAGGGGCGGCATTGGAACAGAGGACGCCACGTGCGGTAAGAGCAGGCGCGCGGCGCGGCGGCTATATTGCGAGTGGGAGGGAACCAGTGCGCCGTGAGGTGCGTGCGCCCGCGCGCCTTTTACTTTCTGGCATACGCGTCTTATTATCATCATCATCATCATTATTTCACAATTTTACGAGATTCACGATGTTACGATCACCATTACCTTAGTCGTCATGTTGGTAATCTGTTGCTTTGTCCTCGCTTCTCATGGCGCGGGAAATGTGCACCACGCATTCTCCGATTAGGCGAGAGGTGAGGGGGGCTTGAGTACTCTGAATAAATGGGTGGGTGCACGAGAGAACTTTATGATGAGATGATGCGTGTGTATGTGTGATTGGGTCCTTGTCTTAAAAGGGGACCTTCTATGTATGTAAGTATGTATGTATGCATGCATTATGTGGGGGCATCCTCCGCTCGATGCGAAACAGACAGAGAAAGAGAAGAGGGGGAGATGTGGTGCTGGGCATTCTCGATGGGTTGCGGGGTTCATGCTGCTCTTAGCAGGGGTTTTGGGATCATTGATGCCTTTACAGCATAGTAAAGAAGAGCACGAGAGCAGCGCAATACAGGAGAACATTGCGGTGATGGTGGTGGCGATCGCACGCACCCAGTGTGATGGTGGGGGGCCCCCTTGCATGTGTGATGTGGTGAGAAAATGTGTGATGTGCGGTGCGATGGCGGTTTTGTTTCCGGCGAGCGCTTCCTTAACATAGCGGTCG
This sequence comes from Volvox carteri f. nagariensis, assembly GCF_000143455.1. Taxonomy (NCBI): domain Eukaryota; kingdom Viridiplantae; phylum Chlorophyta; class Chlorophyceae; order Chlamydomonadales; family Volvocaceae; genus Volvox; species Volvox carteri. The sequence continues at coordinate 471,242 of NW_003307601.1, read as the reverse complement.
TCCCCAGCTGCGAGGCTGTGAAGAGGGGCTCAAAGGGGACAGAAGGCGACCAACACGGTTTTGCAAGTGGAACGTGTTTCCACACCAAGGCATGGAGGAGATCGCGTCAGACTGCGCCGTCTGCGCGTCTGTGGTGGGAGGTACGAACACGCGTATGTTTGCGCGCGTGGGAGAAAACGCCTTCAAGTTTGGAATTGGAATGCACGCGGCATCTCCGCGTTGCGTCTGTTGGTGGTGGTGAGGGTTGGTGGGTGCATGCGTCTGCCAACAGGGCTATGTGTACCGTCGGCGGTCACCTCGCGTACCGATAGTACTTCCTACTTTTTGCTAGGTATCCATATTTTTGACGGGCTTGGATTAATTTCGCTCGTTGCTCTAATCCGTGATTCTCTGCGCGTTCATGTCGACGGCGGAGAGAGGGGGCCAGCCGGGGGGCCGGACCAGCCCGGGGGGTAGAGAGAGAGTGTGTATAGGCCAAGAGCTGTGTTCGTGCGTGTCCCTTTTCCATACTTTGGAGTGTACTGCCGACGGTGTGTATGCTGCACTGTTAATTGAGAGCACTCGGAAAGTGTGGTTGTGACTCAGGGGCGTGAGATGTAGGGAATGCGCTCAATGCTTCACCACCGAGTAAACACGGTGTGTGTGTGTCTGTGTGTGTATATGTATGTGTTTGCATGTTACCTCTTGTCTCTCTCTTTTCGCTTTTCCCTCTGGTTGCGGTTCTTTGGTATTGTGGCGTGACACCAAGCATCTTTTGCTTCAGCCAGTTCGCTGGAGGTGACGACTTGATGGTGGCTGGAGACCCGAAGAAGGAGAGGAGGGACGCTTCAAAAGACTTGTGGCGTGTGGGGGCTTTTCATCAGGATGAGGGGGAGGCAGGGAGTCGTGAGCTGAGTGCGGGTACGGATACGACGGAAGTGGATACCGATGAGGCTGCTGAACTGCAGCTCTGGCCGTGCAGGAAGCCTCCTACAGCGGCCGGAGACTTATCGTAGAATTGAGCACTGATGACCACTGCTTGCTTCAACGGCAAGAAGATGACAATGTCTTTAGTCCAGCATCGCGAAGGAAGTGGCTTAAGAAGATGACGAACTGTCCGGGGGCTTTGGACCTTGGACCACGCGGCTTCGTCATGGTGGGGGATTCTACAGTTTAATGGCCACTAGCAGCTGCCCTGTCTCCTCCCCCCCCCCTTCGGCTCAGCACAACTTGCACACGCAATTGCATTTTGCTTACCTGGGATCCCCTAGCTAGGTCTTACGTGAGCGAGAACAGGAGCTCAGTAATGTCTGTACGAGCAAGAGCAGTGGAGGCTACTTGACACTCTTCCGACGTGAGACAGCTCCACCACATCACGCGCATCGTCGTGTTCTGCAGGCCAGGCAAATATCCGAGCGCCTCGCCACCAGGTCGGTGAGGTGACTAAGAAAAATGCGGGCCGTCCCATCCCCTTCCTCACCCCATCATACTCACGTCTGTATGTCTCGGTTGGTTCTCGGTTGGCATCTGCCGAAAGAAAGCGCAGGAAAGGATTGCCTCCCGCGCGCTGACTAGAACATCTAAAAATACATAAAAGATAATCGTGGTGCTCAATTTCGCCCTCCTGTTACAATATCGTTTTCGGTCATCACCGTCAATCGTCTTCATCACCACCATCCCAAAGAGTCCTGCTTTATCTCTCATACAGTGATGAGCGATAGCGCACCAGCGTTCGGCGAGAAACGCCCCCACGAAGAACCTCCCCACAGCCACTCCCTTCACCAGCCGCAACCTAAATCTGCGCCGGAGTTCCTTTCCCTCGCGGCATATCCCGCCCCGGACTTTACTTTCTCTTTTATCCCCCATCGTCCCCGCACTCCAACTGCCGCTGCTGTGCCGCCGTCACCGCCCCAGCTCCCAACCCAAGCCGTGGAAATATCTTCACATAATTAATGACATGTACGGCTCCCAGAAAAATTCGGTGTCTCACCTCCTTCCCCGGGGCGACGCCCTCCCCTACCATGCTGCTGCCTCCTCCCAACCGCCATTCCCACCCCCTTGAGTGGGCTCCTCTTGCTGACACTCAAGACTCGAGCGGCCGGGCTACCCCCTCACAACCTTCATCGCCAGGATCAAAGCCCAACACACGCCAGTAAAACACGACCTTAAATGGGCACCGTTGGAGGCGGGGAAATCACAGGCCATGGTTGGGTTACGTTTCTCCTCAACAAGCCAGCCAGCCAGCCAGCGATTGCAAAGAGGCTAACCACTGCGAGCAGCTGCATGCATGCGTGCGGCCCTTGCCGGGGGAATAAGGAAGATGGTGTATACATACACATTATCGCCCTCTGCGTGCGTGTTGAGAAGGGGGGACGTTCCCCTAGATGAAGGGGGATATCACTCAGGGATGGGTGGCACTAGCACACGAACCGCGCTGGGCACCGGGCACTCATCCGCTGCTGAAACCCACGCGATGTGAAGGGGCTGTGCGATTAACCCCGGCCCCGGCCCCTGCCTCCGAAACCACCGCCGCCGCGGCCTCCGAAACCACCACCGCCCCGACCGCCAAAGCCGCCGCCGCGGCCGCCAAAGCCACCGCCGCGGCCGCCAAAGCCGCCCCGGCCGCCGCCGTCGCGGCCGCCCCGCCCACCAAAACCCCGCCCGCCGTCGCGGCCACCACGGCCACCGCCACGGCCCCCTGCAGGCACAACCGGTGTGAACTATACAGCGTGAGGGTTGGATAAGGAAGCCCCGGGTGCAATGCTGAGGTGGGCAGATGTGCTCATGTGACGAGAACATAACACGCTTCAACGTTGCTCTTGCTTTTACTTTATGTTACACAACACACTTAAGCTCCCTTTATAATGTATTTAAGAGTGTCCCCAAAAAACTAGGAGCCTATAGGGAGGCGGCCCCAGCCGAGGGCGTCTGCAGCACGGAGAGACACAGCACGGCGGAGCACACCACAACGCAGCGCAACGTAAGCGCAAACGCAAGCACGAATAGAGGTGCTCACCGCCACGTCCCCCTCCAGGGGTAGATGCGCCCTTTGGCCTGGGCAGGAAACGCTCCAGGGGCAGGAGCTTCATAGGGTCAATGTAGAATTTGTCGCCTGCCTTGTACGATGTTGCAACTACACCTTCAGCCATCTTGATGGTGAAGAACTGCGTCGTTGGAGCCGCAACAGATCCTTATAAAAAACAAATTCAAGGCACGTAAGCACTCATGATGCAAGCAGGGCGAATACTCCCAATTCGCACACAATACGACGCCTCGTCGCAGCTATGGCGGTTACGAAGGCAGGCACGTTGGGTAACGCGGGTCAGGCGAACTAGATGCGGCGACGGAGGAGCGAGCGATAATGGCAAAGAGTGTCGTACATGGGGTTGGCTGGGGAATTCAGCACGAACAACGAGCATGTTCGTCGTTGCGCTCAGCATGCAACGGAGAACCCAAGGCACCACGAATTGCCCCTGTCGTGGAAAATCGGCTACCGCAACTGTATGTGTTGCCTTCCCGGGGTAACGACGGGGTGTTTGCTAAATGTTTAGGTCTGCTTACCACGTTATTAATGGGACCAAGGATCTCCTCGACTTTGCCAATTTGCGTCTTATTCTCCAAGAAGATAGGTGCGTTGAAATAGGGAATCTGCATGACAGATATATACTTCCGTCTGCTGCCCCACACCAGCATCTGCAGAAATGGCGACATGCCATGTGATTACCTTCTCATTTGTTAGCTTTACGACTGCTTCGCCTTCGCATGCGTGAGCGAAGGCGCCCGCCTCGATGACAGACTCCGGCGGCCCCGCGTCGGCATAGCCGCCCCTACCGCCTCCGCGACCACCAAAGCCACGGCCACCACCACCACGGCCGAAGCTACCTCGGCCTCCTGAGTCACGTCCCCGGCCGCCTCGCAGCGGCGGCCTCATTTCAGTTGTTTACTTGGGCTCGTAACACCTGTAGCGTGCTAAATATTCCTTCCGGATAAAGATTGCTTCTAATCGTTCGTGTCCTAAACAAAGAATACGAGTTGTTCTTGGACTCTCGGCTTCAGTTGTGACGGCGCAAAGTTTTCAACCGTGTATGAACTTTAAATTGCCTTGATCTCGATACAGCATACATATTTGCAATGGGCATATGGTAATCGGTCTCACTGCTGCAGCTGCAACAATGCTCATTTGCGTTGTACGACTGGAGACCTTTCCGTTAAGCACAAGAGCATTTGAATTAGAAGCCCGCTCAGCACATCGTGACATGGCGCAGCTAAAGAGCTGGGCTTCTCATGCATAGAGCAGAGGCGTGTCGGCGCCCCTTCACCGGCGATGCGCAAAACCTTCCGACCCAGGCAAGAGGCCGCTGCGATGGAAGCTCGACAGGTCCACACACACCCAAAAGTCAGATGCAGCCAACGGTTCAGTCTTTCCTTCCACCAGCGGAGTGTCACACCAGCGGCAGAACACAGATAGGGCACCAACTCCCCCCACCATGGGTAGCGCGCATTCGCGACATGTGATTATCCACAGGCCCAGCGCATCCTCTTAAAACTCAACGGCACCCTACTCTACCCGTCCCCATGTCGTGTAAAATCCGATATGCGGTGCATCATGAAATGCACCTCGCATGCCCCTGACTAAAAACGGTTGTCATACAGCGTTAACACTGCACCATCACTATTCGCCGCTGTGGCCTCGTCCGTCCAAGCGCCTCAAGCACAAACCCGTAACTGCAGCTCAAACGCCGCGACTCAGTCCTTATTTGTACACGCATGGTGACCTAGCTCCATGCGGGGAAGACAGCAACGCCGCAACACACCCGCACTCCAAGACGGAAAGCGCACCAAACGCCCATGAAAGCTCCTGCACAGCGGGGACCATCAAACCCTAACGACCTACTTGCACACGCGGCCTACGGGCTCACGTGGCCAGCCACCTGGGTCTCCGAGGCACTGCACCATTCATTACATCCTCACAACAAGCTCGACCCCCAAGAGTAAATACCAGGAGCTAGCCAAACGGCTCTGACACGGCACCCGAGCGTCCCCAGTGTGCGAATTGCGCACCATCGGGTAATCGCGCGCGGCTCACAGGCGTTTATGACAGTTACTGAATGCGCACGGCCGCGCTGCAGGCAAACCACAACGTCCCAAGGTGCGCCGCCGTAAGCTGCTGCTGCGCTTGCAATATTTGCCAGCAAGCTGCCCTACCCTGTCTCAAACCCTGAGTAGCGCCGAAAGCGGCTTGACTTCCGGCAGCGGCCTGTAGCGCGACAAAGCACAGGATCATGGAACAACAGGTCGCCATCACATCAGTTCTTTGGGGCGCAGAGCCCCGCGCTTGACAGGTCGCGTCGCGATACTGACCCATGTACGCAATACCAACCAAGATACATCAACACAAACTTAGTTGACACTGACCCTCTGAAGCGCCAAAAAAACAAATGCACAATCCCAAAAACTTAGGTAAACACTGAACAGGTGCTTGCTTGTTCAGCTGTTTGGTCTCCATATACGGCGCACTGCTCGCAAGGCTCGCATTAGGAACAACCCCCTCGCTACATAGTTCCCACAGCCCACAGGAACAGTTTTGCCTCATAAAGCGCCAACGCATCCCGCCTCACAATCCTATGTCCCTCACACGACCGTCCATGAAAAGGCAAATCATGTCTGCTCGGCACATTGACTGATCAGCAACCCCCTCGATGGATCCCAATTATCTTCACAACCTTCTTACCGGCCATTGCTCTTCTGAAGCGCCAACTTTTGGAGGTACTCCCATTTCCTGTCCCGGTTCTCCATAGCCTGCCGTTCCGACGCCTGCTCCTCCTCGTACTTGCGTTTGCACTCTTCGTACAACTGCTCGTCAAGCTCCTGGAACATCTTGCGCACATTGCACGTGAGCCCGTGCACCGCGGGGTTCCAGTGGCTGTTCGTGTTCTCCTCCAGTGCCGGGAACAGGATTGGCAATAGCTGGTGGCGATGCTGCGCCACCAGGTTCACGATGTACTCGTTGTTCCATAGAAACAAGGAGCGCTCCGCGACCTGTCAAGAAGGCGCGGCGCAACGGCGGGCATTACTCATCCTGAACGCATCTTCATGTGCAAATTCGCCCCTAGCCCCTAGCTTCAAGCCCACGTCAGGGCAGCAACGCACTCATCATACGCCCAAAGAGCTCCATGGGGCTCATTACGTGGGAAGCGCAATCCCCCAGTATCCCCGCCACATTCATTTCACGATTGTGACTTCCCTGAAATCCCTTCCCCCCCCCCCATCTCAACGCCCAAACCAAGACCAGCATGCCAGCGGTCGAGGATATGCTAGGAGACCGCCAATAAGCCACGTACCTGGAAGTGCTGGCTGTTTAAGCATTTTGCCAACTGTTTGAAAAGTGGGATCATGACCTTCTGGAACTCAGCTGCCTGCGTCAGTTCCAATATCTCCTCCAGCTCCCCGAGGAACAGCACCTCCTTCTGACTGTTTGTCACAGGCCAGTACTTCAAGAGCGCCGTGAGCACCGGCTCTGCCAGCTTCGAGTCTTTCTCGACAAACTGCGGTCATGCAAAAGGAAGGGGCAAGCAATTCCCATGACACGGGTTCCGCACATCTTACAGCCCGAGCTTCAGCAACATACCTGTGTCACGCAATACGCCAGCTGCTGGTGGTACATGGCCACGCACTTGGGCTTGTGCAACGGCATCAGCGCCCGCTGCAGAAACAGCTGCGCACGCAGATGGACAACGTTTTTTGGCCGGAATCATTCCAAGACAGCCCAAGTGCAGCGTTTTTAAGTTCATAGCTCTCATTTCAAAGAAATTGGCTTACTTTATGCTCCTCCTTTAGCGGCAGCGCAAAGCCGTTGATAATGCTGCCCAAAATTTCGAGCAACTCAGCGACTCCGTTATGCCGCTCCGTCTCAAAGATAAAGCGGTAGAAGACATTGTTGATGGCCTTGCGGATGAAAGGCCGGTGCACCATGAACTTGCCATATATGCGGTGCAGGATCGTTTTTAGGTAGTCGCGTTCCCGGGGGTCCTCCGAGTCGAAGAGCTCCAGCAACTTAAGCACAAACTGCTGGTCAATGTACTTTTTCGCAATCTTCGCATCAGTGTCATTTGACACAACGTAGCGGAGGAGAAACTCGTACACGATCTGGGGGCAGGGCGCGTGCGTGATAGACAGGGCGGCATGAGCTCGCAGCCGGTCAGCTGGGCCAACCTGCGCCCGGCCCGCGCCCAAGCAGATCCAAGACACACCTGAAGGTGCGGCCATGCCGGATCCAGGCTAGGCTCCTCCTCCTCTGCGTCATAGTTGCCCTCCGCGTCGCCATGGGACCGCACGGGTGGGAGCGTCCTGAAAAGGTTGTTACTGAGCATATAGATAATGTCCTCCGAGACGCCCTCCGTAAATTTCCCTGCCCCAGAGTTGGCATAGTCCACCAGCTCTAAAAGCGTTTGCCGCTTGATTTCCTTCTCGCGGACGTGCTTGGTAGGGTCCGCGAAGTCGAACCCAAAGCTGCACAAATGCAGCTTCTGCACAAAGAGATACTGCTTCTCCGCTGGGGAGACATCCCGAAAGGTGGGCAAGGGTTCCGCATAGTACTGGTAGAGCGTCTGCTCGTTGATGACCGGGAGCGGCGGCTTCTCCCGAGTAGCTGAGACAGGGCGAGGAGCCGGTGCCTTGCTAGAGGCGGGAATGCCCGCCTTGGCGCTGGTCGAGGGCTGGGAGTCGTCCTTGTTCTTGCTGGCGTCCTTCTTTCCGCTGAACTTCTGCTTCATGCTCTTCAACATCGTTGCTGAGCTCTCACACTGCTATTACGCCTGCCTAGCCTCTGCACCCCACCGCCCCTACACTCCCGGAGGCCGCAGCATGCGAAGCCGTGTGCTACCTAAGTGGGTGGGGTGGCCATTTTCGGCCGAGGACAGACCGGTGCTAAGCTATGGCTAATGGTACGCTCTAAAGATGTCACAGCAATGTCAGGAATGATAGCATCATTGGAACGGAAAGAAACCTGGATAGTTAGTGGACTGTCTCAGAGGGACATGTTCCCAAACGCTCCAGGAAGGGCCTGACCTACCGCGGTTTTGTTGCTTGTGCTTGTTACAGGCTCCATCGTGGCCTTCCCTATCACACAGGCCCATGCAGTTAGCAACATGGGCGAGGTACATTATCGCGGCAACGGAACTATATTCTTGTGTAGTGCCGTTGGTGCGTAACCTTGCTCCACACTAGCGTTTAATAATTTCAAACCCTGCAACATATCAGTTCCATCTCAATTCTCACTCTGCTGTGCGTTAATCTACTTGGCGGGCAGTCCTGCCAACGGCGGAGAGTCCCTTGTTAAGGAAGTGACCTTACGTTACGCACTTGAAAGACAGCACCTATTGATTCCAGCTCAGCCGGAAGGTTAGGTCGAAGCTCGGGGGCCGATGGACGCCTTAAAGGCCCTCACATCCAAGCTCAAGAGGGAAGCTCAGGATGTGGCCGGCCCAAATAAATATATAAAACGCTCGCAGCTGGAAGAGGCGAGGCTGCAAAAAATTCGTGAGGAGGAAGCAAAGGAGCGCGAAGAGAAGGTGCGCGCGGGCCCGTGGGACGGGGCCTGTTTAACGGCACTTGTTGTGGGGTTTCTGGGGAAACACCTTCAGGCGTATGATGGACGCTTCAGCTCCATGGCGCCGTGCAGCGTTTGGGCAGCGCCACACGACTTTTCTCAGTTTGGCTGTGCACGTGTACCCGTCTGGCAGTATTCATCGACGTCTTATTATAACCCGCATCGTTCTGCATGGTCTGGCTGACATGCGTAACCCGTTAATCCGTGCTATGTATGCATGCATGCACTCGTGCCGCCTGCACATGTGCCGCCTGGCGCTCCGCGTCCGGCCTCGCCGCGGGCGGATGGGGGGCAAAGAGGGAATCACCACCCTGATAGGAAGAGCCGTCGACATCCCCACGGGGTCTCCCGAGTGCACATAGTAACACAGCAGCTGCATCCCGGTAATCCAAACATCCTCTACGCTTCTGCTGATACTGCTGATACTGCGACGACCATTACTGCTGTCATTGATTCTTCAGGAGCGCAAGCGCAAGCTCCAGCTCAACGACGACAACCTCCAAAACTCAAAGGCGCCTAAGCACGACGATGCACCCGTGAGTGTGAAGACGGGGTTCGGGGCATCAGTCAAGCGCTGTCTCTCTCTCTCTCTCTCTCTCTCTCTCACACACACACACACACACACACACACACACACACATTCTCGCGCGCGCGCGCGCGTGCGCGCGCGCGCACGGAGCTCGCATCGGTACAGTTATTCGTGCACCCACTTCGGCCTGCTGCCGTATCGCGGCTCAGACAAATCTTAAAACACCCCTTTGCGGTAACTGTTAACTACCCACGCCGCGTTGTTTGCTGTAACTCATGTGCGTGATGCCACTTTTCCCGTCACTCACCGCACCAACTGGTTCAACTTTCCCCGGTGTGTATTATGCTTCGCTGCAACAATTATTGTTGCGGAAAGTAGTGCCGGGGCCCCGGCATGCTTCATCTTCAAGGCGGCAGCAGCAGCAGCAGCATCCCAACAACTAATCGATCACACAGTCTGTTATCTCTTTGGTAAGGTGTCCGCTAGCGGTAGGGTTCGAACCGGAGCCCTTTCATGTGCTCCCTGGTGCGCATCTCCGTGTGTGTGTGAGTGTGGTGTGAGTTAACCCCGCCCCGCCCCGCTCTGATCCCCCCGCCCTGGCCTCCACCACGCGGATGGACAGCCTGAGAGTCCCACGGTGCTCACAAGGGAGGAAGTCATCCGCCGGTTGCGAGCCCTGGGGGAGCCTGCGACCCTGTTTGCTGAGGTGAGTCGCTGCATAGAGGCGCTGCAAAGAGGCGCCGCTGCGTGCAGGTGCTACTACGTCGCTGTGCCGTCGCTCGCGGTGTGGCGTGGCGCGCGTTTAATATTGATTTGGGCAGGACAGGGATAGTAGGACAGGAATTGGAGCTGAGGGCGAGGATGGCACAGGAGATGGTGTAGGGCTCCCCCGACCCGCGCTTCCTGTGGGGGTAGGACAAGGGGATCAGGGGGTCAGGCAAACCACTGGCGAATGGGGCAGGTAATGGATCGGGGTGTGTGTCTCACCGTCAGGGGACATCCGCGACATGCTTTGCTTCTACCCATCGCGCCCTGAAGAGTCTGGACTGCAATTCGTGCCCATGCGTGGGCGGGCTCTGTGCTAGTCAACCATGAAGGCAATTGACGTTTTGTTGCACGGCGCGGCGACTCGCTGTGTACTTGTGGCCTTGGAAAGGCGAGGTGTGGGGTGGGATGGCAAGCGGGGACCGGTTGAATGGCTCTGTCTCCTTCGTGTTGTGCACATTTGCGGCTTATTAGCACAGTGCCTTCCCACACCGCGGCAGCGTGTGGATGCATGGATAGATGCAGCTAACGGCGCATTGCACGTCGTATGCCAACACACACACACACACACACACACACAGCAGAGGTTCTTGCCATAGACCAGGGCGCAAGCAAAACGGGTTTTTCCCCCCTAAGTTAACAACCCTAAGAGTTTTGAAACTTATGAATGGTACATGTTTACACTGCGGGGTTGTTCAAACCAGCGCGCAACGCACCATTTGCACCACAGCCGTTTCCCCACACCCCACTTGACCCTAGGTGCTCATTTAGCTGACTTGATCTACGGGTCCTGGCACCACTGCCCTCTCCCCCCCCACCACACACACACACGCACGCACGCACACACATACCAGCTTCCGTAGTCTCGTCGGGCAGTTGGGCTCATCGCTTTGGGCTCCTCCGGCAGTTGGTGGTTTGGATGTTGTCGGGAGCTGGCCCAATCCTCCTTTTTGCATCACACCACACCAAACATCTTAAAAATACCTTCCCCGTCCATAGGGAAGCAGCATCGTCAGGACAGAACAGATCCCAAATTTTAATCGCGTTCCCTTCCCTCCCTCCTTTTTTTCTCGCGAACGCATCCGCCCCACGTGCGCACTCGAACTTCAGTCGGACTTCGACCGTCTGAAACGCCTGCGCAAGGCTGAGGCCGAGATGGCGGTGAACATGGAGGACGACATGGCGGGCGTTGCGGGGAAGGGCAACGCGCTGATTGAGTTGCAGCGGCAAGCGCAGGAGAAGGCTCGGCTGCGGGCGCTGGGCGGCTCCAAGCCCGCGGAGGGCGGAGGTGCGGGGGGCGCCAAGGGGGGCGCCGGACCTGCCGGTGGTAAGGCTCCTGCGGCGCCGGCGGACAAGGCGGATGGGGAACAGGTGAGCGCGCGGCGGCAGGAATGTGCAGGAGTATGTGGGTCTTATCAAAGAGCTGTCGGAGCCGGGTTGGTGTCCTTGGCACAGGAGGGGGGGGGTAGAAGGTCTAACGCCGTACCCCCACGAAGTCAAAGGGTCAAAGGGGGAGCAGGAGAGGAACTGCAGGACTGTGGGTTAGTTAGGATAGGGGAAGGGGAAGAGAGGATAGGAGTGTTTTATTTTACGATGTGTGATACAAACGTGTGGCGCGTTGGTGCCTGCTGCGCGGTGATGCCTGCTGCTGCGACAGCGGTTGCCGCGCGCATGGTTGGGAGGCACGGTACGAAGTTCGTGGTATGGGTTCGAGCCCCCCTGACCTCCGTTGCTGTGAGGCTGTATTGGTGAAGCATGGGCTGTAAAGTGGGTTTGAGAGGGTGGAAGCGGTGACATGTGCTGCCGTAGCTAGCACACTTATATCTGCTGTTTCCTTTCTTCCACAACATGGCCATCATCACCACCATCACCACCCACCCTCGCTCTCCACAATCGACAAGAACAACCACCGCCAGTCATGCTCCCGACAGACCACCACAGTCCTATGTCCCCGCCCGGTCCCCCGCGCAATCTCTTGCCTCGTTTGCTGCCCCATGTCGCTGTTAACATTCCACGAAATTCCCCCTCAAACCCCCCTTCCTCACCCCCAAAACACACACACACACACAAACCGTGATTCGAACGCCGGCACCTATCTCCTGGACTTTTGCATGTATTGCCCCACCCCACACTGTGTTTCCCCTTTCTTTTATGCACACGTGTTTCGTGTGCGCCCTTCCGCCTGCGCTTTCCCCCGCCTCCCCGGCCGGACACGGACACCAGGCCGACGGCTCCTCCGCAACGGCCGGGGGCCCCTCTGCCGAGGATGCGACGCTGGAGGCCTTCAAACGTGCCGCGGCGGAGCTGGCCGAGCGCCGCAAAGAGGAGGCCATGGCGGTAGAGGACCGCATCGCCAAGTACCTCAAGGCCTGGATGAGGGAGTGGGAGGATGATCTGGAGCACCGGCCTGATGTAGTCAAGGACAGCAGTTCAGGTGAGGGGAGCGGGGAAACGGGAGCCGCAGCGGACTGCAATTGTGCCCCTCTATCTATCTCTCCCCCTGTCTGCGCGTGCCTCATCCTGTCCTCAGCTCTCTCTCTCTTTATCTATCTATCTATCTATCTATCTATCTATCTATCTATCTATCTATCTACAGTTGTACCTATCCCACCCGCCGGCCGCGCTTTGGATGTCCTCCCTCCCGCCCTGCTGGGCCTGTTTTGTCCATGTCCGAATGTGTACTTTACGGCCCATACGCCTTTTCCTCCTCTCCCCTTTTTCGCTTAACCTAATCCTGCCTTGAACACGGCAGTGGCTGGGACACGTCGTGCATGTCCGCCTGTAATTCCGCCTGTGATTAGCTCACCCAGGGGGTTAGGTGTTGTACTCCTCGCTCTGCCTCTCCCGCTACCAACCCATCCAAACACCACCCATCCACACCTCGTAGGCATTCAAGCTACCTTTGCGTACAAGCAAACCGCGCGCAACATGGAGCCCCTGTACGACAGGCTCCGGAACCGGCAGCTTGCGGACGAGCTGCTGACGGGGCTGTGGATGATGGTACAGGCGATGCGCAACCGCAACTACCTTCATGCGAACGACATCTACCTCAAGCTGGCGATCGGGAACGCGCCGTGGCCCATCGGTGTCACGAGTGTGGGCATCCACGAGCGCTCCGCCCGCGAGAAGATTTCCCACGTCATGAACACCAACGGCCAGGCGCACATCATGAACGACGAGGCCACGCGAAAGTATTTCCAGGTGAGGTGGTTGCTGTGGGGCTTGGCCGCGGAGGCTGGGGGCGGAGGCTGGGGGCCGGGGAGCAGAGGGGGCGGGGAGCAGAAGGGGGGAGCTGGTGACAGAGGCTGGGGGCCGGGAAGCGGAGGCTGGGGCCTGGGGGCAGAGGCTGGGGGCTGCTGGGGGCAGAGGGTGCGGGGCTGGGATGCGGAGGCTGGGGGGCGGAGGCTGGGGGGTGGAGGCTGGGGGCCGGAGGCTGGAGGGGGTTTGGGGGCAGAGGGTGGGACGCGGGGTGCGGGGAGCGGAGGCTGGGGGGCTGGGGGCCGGAAGGGGGGCCCTGGGGGCCGGAGGCTGGGGAATCGGGGGTGGAGGCTGGGGTTGGCTGGGGGCAGAGGATGCAGGGCTAGGGGGCGGAGGCGGGGTTGTGGAGGCTGTGATTGTTAGGGGGACGTTGATAATGGTGGAACGGGACTAGAGGGTACGAGGGTGCAGCTGGCGCTGGACTGGAGGGGAGGGGAGAGGGCGAGAGGGCGGTACAGAGGCCCGGGGCAGCACCCCATCCACGTGGTGTTGGGATGGCGTCGTGTGTGAGGAGGCCCGGCCCCTGTACGAGGAGTGTGGCGGTCCTGTGACGTTGGGGTCAAGGGGTAAAGGGTTGCTGCCGCCTCGGGGCGGTGCGCAATCCGTTGCCGGGGGGGGTGAAGGAAGGATTGGGGAGATGTCAAACGGGCAGCCTCGGGTGATTGGATAGGGAATGGAAAGGAGCGGAAAACTAGCCGGGGGGGTGCGTTGCGGCAAGGCGGCTCCCTGAACGGGGAAGAAGGTGAGTTTGGGTCCGCCGTTGCCGCCGCTACAACTCCCTTCAAGCACTATTTCTGCAATCGTAGAGCGCAGCTTCCGCCGATACTCCCTGCCGGCAGCGCGATCACCTGCCTGAAGCCCCCCCCCCGGTCATGGCAGCCGTGGCAGCCTCCGCTGTCGTACCCGGGTTCGATCCCTATGCCATGGTTCCGCCGCCACTTGACGGAAGGAAGCTGAAGGCTATGTGTTAAGAAGGGAGTGGGGCCAAGGAAATCATCCAGGCGCTTTTCTTTTCCTGACGCCGCGCGCAGGCACCTGTGACAGACACCTGGCAGGGTGCGACGTCCTCAGCGTTTCCTTTGCGCAGCCCAGCCAGAATGAGAAAGCATGGCAGAACATCATACCCTGGGAAGGGGCGCGTGTGTGTGGCGCACAAGCGCGTGCGTCATTGGAGTGCTTCGCAACCTAATCTCACCGGAAACCGCTTTCCCTGCCTTTTCTCCCAACCTGTGCTGCATGGCCATGTCCACCCGGTAATCCCTCACGGCTCGCAACTCCCAACTGCAACGGCAACGGCAACTGTAACGGCAACTATTACAACAGTCCATCAAGCGCCTCATCACGCAGCTCCAGCGCTTGTACCCCACTGACCCCTCGCGGTCTGTGGACTTCGACCCAGTGCCGGACCCTGGCAAGGGTGTCCAGGGTGAGGGCTGTCCCAAGCTGGCGCTCATAGAGGCGGAGCGCCGCGGCGAGCTGCCGCTGGCGCTGCCCGCCGCGCCGCACTTCCTCGACCACGACGGCTCGATACGGGTACCTGAGAAGTGGAGCTCCATCCTAAACCGATTCCGGGAATCATCACCCAGCCTGGCAGGGCTAGGCGAAGGAAACAGCAGGGAGGGCTCACCGGCACCGGGCGCGAAGCACTGAGATGAGATGCGGGCCGGTGGTTGGGTGCTTGCCGAGAGGGTTGGGAGGAGAAGATGGATGGGTGGGCAGCTCGGCGAAAGGGAGAGGCTTTCGGGAATCCTCAGCCCTCAGCCATTTCGCTGCCCGCTGGTGGTTGGGTTAGCGTAGGGTTGCGGCTGTTTACCGCGCCCGGGCCCTGTCTTCGAACTGAAAGGGAGCCTATGCTGCCCGGATTAGTGGAGGTAGGGAGGAGGATGCGCAGGGGGCGGGTGTATTATACATGGGAGAGCTATCAGGGGGTCTCGGGCGTGGAGGGCGGTGCTGCGGTCCCCATTATGTTATTGTGAGTGGGCGACGTAAACTGGGTCAAGGAAATGCTTGAAATGTAACGTGTTATGGGGAGATGGGACAGAACTGGACGGGCCGAAAAACAGGCACGGGCAACGTCTTGTGGTGCATTGGGTACCGGCATGTACGCCTTGTGGG
Source organism: Volvox carteri f. nagariensis (assembly GCF_000143455.1). Classification (NCBI taxonomy): domain Eukaryota; kingdom Viridiplantae; phylum Chlorophyta; class Chlorophyceae; order Chlamydomonadales; family Volvocaceae; genus Volvox; species Volvox carteri. Next base: position 455,988 of record NW_003307601.1, on the reverse strand, counting down.
TAGGGTAGATTGGTTTTGGTGTGTGTGCACGTCGTTACGGTCATAGACTTACGTAGTTGTGAGGTTGTGACACATGCAAAACTTGGAGGTCCTATCAGGATTCGTGTTTTGGGGCCAGGGTCGGTGCCCGGCGCAAGGTGTGCGAGTTGTATGGTGAGGTTGGTGAGTATGCAGCACGGCGTTTGGATTTAGACCCCGCCAATCGGCTTTAGATGACGCCTTATTGCTCGCCTGCTTGTGTATGTGCGATGGATAGAGATGAACCGGGTCCGAATGCTCCCGTCTGGCGGTGCTCCATAGCATGACGCGGGTGGAGAAGACGATACTCCAGGTGCTAGCTGTTGAAATTGTTCCGGCGCTGAAAAGTTGGCTTGGGTGAAGCGAGAGTGGGCTTGGGCTTGGGCGGAGCGACAGGGCAGGAGGAGGCGCTGTACGCAGCTGTCGAGGGCTTTGGATAACCTTTAAAACAGTTCACCGCAGTCCACATGCATGCAGTTAGGCCGCGCGTGCAGGTCAGGTCTACATATGACGGATGTACACCAGCCTAGTAAAACAAAAGCTTTGGTTACGTCGGCTATTAGACAACTACTTGGACAAAGTCCACATGTCGGGGGGGGTTGGGGGACGCTCACAACCTCCCTGGCCTGCCACTGGCAGGCCGTAACTATGGCTGACCCGCCAACGGGAAACAGGTTTGTTATCCGGCTCCCTGGATCCATTACTGTTTCTCAGGGCCGGTCGTGTCAAGTTGGGGTTTTGGTAGCCCTGGACATGGATCCCGCTACTTGAATTCGCGCAGAGGTGAAGGTCGCTACCCCAGGCTGCTGCAATTTTGGGTTTGGCATTGCACGGGCTCTGATGCAGGCCGGGTTTACGGCAGGCCAAAAGCCATTGGTAGTGCTCGTTGCGAGGGGCAGCGTGTGGCGCGTGCCGCGCTCCCATCCCCGACAGGGGTTCGTTTAATAACTATACAATGCAGCTGTCTGGTTCCCGTCCATGTCAGACTGACAATCAAACCACGAAATCGCGGGATTTAGGTTGGCGTTAGGAGGGGACTTAGACCAGATGTGGCAAGGTGCGGTGGAGTTCATCCCGCGTCATCATTCCCTTCAGGGACAAGGCCACCCTTCGGTTCTGCCCAGCCTGCAACCGGTTGGTTGAGGGTCGGCCGGGCGGCATGGCCCTCTCCAAAGGATGTGTGCCATCCTCCATTGGCCGGAGGGCAGGTGCAGGCGGCCAATCAGCAAGGCTGGTGGGCCGGCGGATTGCCAGGGACCCAGGTGATGAGTGGGGATGAGGGAGTCGAATCGGCCTCGGAGAGTTGTCGCTGTAAGGCTCGGTCCGTCCAAGGGCCCCGTACGGCACAGGGTTGCGCGACGAATGGCGCCTCAAATCGAATGCGAAGACGAGCGTGTGCCGCTTTTTAGAAAGCAGCTGGAATGCGGGGGTGGTTGAGGGGGAAGCTGGAAGGGGCCCGGTGACCGTTCCACGATGCTCGGAAACCGCTGTGCTCGGGTGCCCGGGTACGCGCAGTGCAGCCCCTGCTCTCCTAAACTCTGTAGCGCTGCAATGCGCTAGGTACCAAAAGCAAACGTATGACTTTGCGAGCTGCAGCGCATTGCGGAATGGTGTATCCTCTTTGCTTGAAGCTTGCCTGTGCGTACTGTGACGTTTAGAGCGGGCGGCGTCACGTGCTCTGTAAATGTAGTACCGCCTACAGAGTTGGATCACTCGGTTGTCATATAACGCAATTTCATTATGTCTTCCATGCGCGCCGCGGTCCACCTATGAACTGAATGATAATGTGGGAAGTCGACCGGTGGAAGTCGTGGGCGTCTTCGCGGCAATAAATACAGCGCAAACTACCCACCTTGCGCTGCACAGACTATGTACAGCACAGGGTGGGGCCAGGCGCGATCTGTGTTCACTTGCCCGTCAAAATCACCGCAGGGGTATCAAGTAACGTCGGTAAATCGTACTTGCCTAAACAGGAGCGTGGATTTTAAGGCTACGGCCGTGTCTTCTATGTTGCTGAGAGGGCCACGACATGAACCGCTGGCGGGAGGCTTGCACGGGGCTGCTGCGTAGCTTCGGTCTGCGTCGTGAAAGAGGAGTCACCTTAAGAGGACCCGTGGGTCACAATGTAACTGTTCTACAGGGCCGACCGCTTAAAACCAGGTGTTCGTATGCCAGAGCATTTCCATCACAGATACTTTAACGTGTGTTGCAATTTTCATAAACGGCCAGATCATTACTATCGGAGGCATTGGGTACGTTTGCCTGGCTTTTTTTAGCTGATCCAAAATGATGAAACTTTACAAATGCGTACAGGTGAGAGCCGTGTTCTAAGCTCGGAAAGCAATGCGGCTCACTAGGAGGTGTAGTTGAAATATGTAGTAATTATTAGTTTTGCTTGACTCTTCTACATTTAGATGTGGCGGAGAGATAGTGTGCAAGTTTTGCCTGGCAAAGAGTGAGAGAACATGGATGACTAATTCTATCCAATAGCTGGGGGGCGCCGCTTAAAACCCTCACTCGGAATACATGGTTTAGGGTGGGTAGAGATAGGGGAGTCCCCTCTATCTTATACCGTTAGACGCGGCCGCATCCTTAGGCGATAAGGGCAAGGCCTGACTCGACAGTTATGATCTGCATGCTGTGCAATCCAAATCCGGCAAAGAGCAACATGCGTCGCTCGCCTTAGTGGCTTTCTGTTAAGGAACATTCCGAGGAGAAGGCTTGAGATACAGTGAGGATTTGTCTTTAGCGCTGTATCTGCAGGGACTGCCCCTGGGCAGGGGCACCCTTACAGCTCGACAGGTATGGATTACTGATGCGCGAGTGCTCGTGCACAGCAGAGTTGGCACCAAAACATGTTGCATCCGTTCGCCAGCTTAAGGCGACATTGCATGAGAATGTAGACGATGGTAGTATCAGTCCGCTCGGTGCAAGCAGCCTAGTCCGATTCGGTGAAAGCGAAAGAAGCATGGAGTTAATAGACATTAATATGAATATTTTTGGAAATATTTGAGTCCAGCGCATGCGGCTTATCGACCTGCTCGGTCAATCCATTCCCAGCTGTTACTTTGCACATGGCCTCTTCAGACCTTCCAAGCTTACCTGATGTAAGCATGACACCGCAGGCATGACAATTGTTCCTTTCACTGACGGTTTGGAGTGCAACGGTTTCTCAGCGGGGCAATTTGTACGGCAGTCGTATTTTACCAAGCTTAAAATCCCGTTCTCTGCTCGTGCGTTCTTATTGACGCGACCTACACTGAATCAAGCAACATTTTCCTCAGTCAACCTTCTCTTTACCTCGTCTAAAAAGTAATCCAGAGATGTCGGGCAAGGGCGCGAAGGGCCTTTCCGGCAAGGGTGCCAAGGGCACGATGGGCGACAAGTTGAAGGGCGACAAGAAGAAGCCTACGAGTCGTTCAGCAAAGGCCGGCCTGCAGTTCCCTGTGGGCCGTATTCACCGTCTTCTGAAGGTGAGCTGTGGAAGCTTTGGTCCATCGTTGACGAACCTGACGAACCTCAGCTGATTGACCGTCATGCCCTTGCAGAGCCGCGTCACAGCTAACGGTCGTGTTGGTGCTACGTCTGCGGTGTACGCTGCGGCTATCTTAGGTCAGCGAAAGTTGGGAACGCATCTGAGTCCAGCCCGGCCTAGCTGATGTTTTGCCCGCCCTTATTTTTCTGTTATTACAGAATACCTTACTGCTGAGGTTCTGGAGCTTGCCGGCAACGCCTCCAAGGATTTGAAGGTGCGACTTCGTCCAGATTGTCAAGGTCTTGAGGCGAAAGGTGTGCGCTGACCAGGTTACCTTGCTTTCTATGAGTGCAGGTGAAGCGTATTACACCGCGCCATTTGCAGCTCGCTATTCGTGGTGACGAGGAGCTTGACACGCTCATTAAGGTGCGCAGCCAGGGATGTTTGACCGTGCGCGTTGTTGTTTACCCTGCCCTCTTAGTCGCGAACATATTATCGAAAATTCTCAGCATCGTTAAACTACCGTATTTGGATTTATTGCATAACCACTTGCTTGCTTCCCGCGCGCTTCCCTTCTGCCTTGCAGGCCACCATCGCCGGCGGTGGTGTCATTCCGCACATCCACAAGTCGCTCATCAGCAAGCAACAAAAGAAGGAGGGCGTGCCCATGCTCGCATGATATGCGTGAACATGCTGCATAGGACGTTGCTTTTCGTTGCCTGCGGAACGCTTGACATGACCCCATGTATAATAACAATCGTTGTAACTGCAACCATGCTTGCATGATTGACATTGACGTTTGACGTGGCAATATCGGAGTGATTCGGTGTGGTTCTGCCTTGGGCCGAAGAGTTAGTTAGTTACCACCGTAACGAACGGTCAGTTGCAAGTTGCGTGCACTGGGCCAATGCCCCCTCGCCCATGAGATAAACTATCATCTTGATCTGTAAACTCTCAAGCTTCGCTACAACTTGTCCGGAAGCTTCTGAAGTATTCGTAGTTTGGCACTACGCGCGCGTGCGTTCGCCTCCGTCTCCAGAGCACTCGGCACAATTGGCTTGCGCGTCACCAAAGCGGCCACCTTTCTTTGCTCCAGCAAATCAAGATAAACAAACTTGTCTTGCCCGTAGACTAAGTTCTCCTCCTCGGGCGTGGGTCTCCCAGCAGCTCGCATGAATGCATGCTTGACAATACGATCCTCCAGGCTATGAAAGGAGATCACTGCCAAGCGCCCTCCTGGCGCCAGCGCGTCGATAGCATCGGGCAGAGTCTGAAATCACATGGAAAGCCTGGCTTTAGAAGCTTCCGCAGCAGCCCTAGCAGCGAATTGTCACGCAAGCGGATAACCTACCTTCTCGAGCTTTTGGAGCTCGTCATTTACAGCTATGCGTAATGCCTGCATGAAGAGTCATAAGACATTGCCGTGCTGCTAAAAGACCAGACGCACTCCTTTGCCTTCATGCCTTACCTGAAAGGTCCGGGTTGCTGGATGTATCCCTTTAGCAGAGGCTTTCCTTGGACTTTTGCCCACCAGTTGCGTCTGTCCAACTGCTTTCACGAGCTGCTGAGTCGTGCGAATTGGCGCTACCTCCCGCGCCTGCACAATCCTGCCAAATGTTGCGGTCACGGACCTATTAAAAGCAACACACGTGGAGGAATGCTTTGCGCAAAATGTCCTAGACTAAATCATATGCACATGTGCCCCAGCCTAAAGACACCAAAAGGGCCAAATAGCCAGCCGTTCCTATCCCCTCTTCCTCACCTGCGGGCAACCACCTTCCAGAGCTTCTCCTCCCCAAAGTCCCGTATGATGCGACCAAGCTCAGCCTCTGACCAGGTATTCAACACCTGCGTAAGGCATAGCATGCCCAAACACACCGCTGTAGTGGACAGGTTCGCCAACGCATATCCGTATGCTACTGTGTTCTAGTAGCTTTTAGAAGTTCCCCACGAATTCCTGCGTTTCATTGACTGCATCACCCACCTCCTCCGCGCTAAGCGCTGCAGTGGGGTCCATCCGCATGTCAAGCGGCCCATCGCGCATGAAGCTGAAGCCCCGATCGGCAGTGTCAATCTGGAATGGCGAGGGCGCACGCGGACCCAGCAGGGTTCAGGCATCCATCTATCATCCACACCCATGCATGGCAGTAATGCACGCTACGAGAGTTGGCACGGTAGTGGGGAACAAGCGGGAGGAGAGGTTGCAATTTCCACGTGTGGCTGCCGGGCACGATACTTGAATGATATTGCACTGCGGCATACCTGCATAGAGGAAATCCCCAGGTCCATCAAGATGCCGTTTGGCCGAGGTGACGGGGTGCTGACCGTTGCCAAAAGCCGCTTGAGATCTCTGTGACATGTATGCGGGTAGGTCAACGCAACAGCGCAAACCTAAAGCATTGAAGCAAAAGTACCTGACCACCAAACACTTTGCTTATGGCTTGTGTAATGGAAAAATCCCTTAACGCGCTGACGTGGACCACGAAAGGGATGAAACTGTTGGATTGAAGGGTCGGGCCCGCATCCCTTTCCACCTTTTCCCGCGCTGATTACGTAAGGCCCACATGTCGTCTTCTTCAGCACCATACAAGTCCGCTTCACCATACAACCCCGCTGCCAGCCCCTGCCAAGATCTTCCTCATAATCCTCGCGGATGTATAGCACCTGTAGTTCCCTCGCAGGAGCCGCACGTCCAGCCGTGCGCTGCGGCCCGCCGCTTCTGCACGGATGCGTGGCTCCGCCACGACATGCGCGGTAGGATCCAGGTCGATGCCCAGCAACATTTGCATTTCCTGTTAGACAATTTAAGGAACAGCGCGTAATGTGAAGCAGTAAACAGCGGCGAACGACCGCTTATGCTGCGAAGCCAACCCTGCGTCGTAGAGGAGACATGCTCCGCAACCTTGGGGGAACGAATGGGGGCAACTGGGAACCGTTCCCAGGCATTCTGTGTTTTGGGTCACACCTAAACTGTTTTATTTATTACTTTGACACATCCTCAAGGTGTTTTTATCATAACCCCAAACTCACGGGGTGCGCGGACGCAATTTTTGCTGCATGGCCCCCAGCGCCCAGCGTGCAATCCAGGTACACGTTGAGGGTGACAGGCTGGAAGGCGTCCAGAACTTCATTGAGCATCACAGGGACGTGTGGATAGGTTGCCGTAGCCGCAGTTTCATCACCGGGCCCGGAAGTAATTCCGCTGACAGCCCCGGAGCATGCATGCTGGATTGGGTTCAGAGGGAAAGTGCATCGACGTGCTGCTGCGCATTTCCAATATGTACCAAACAGTCCTTGCCTAAAAGCGAAGCTACGGGGCCCAACTGCGGTTGCCAAGTTGCGGCAGCCTTGAGAGCTAAAGAGCTGGCCGAGCGCCATGGAGTTGGAAACTAGTCCACCTAAGACCTTCAAAAGGAATAAATTACAGCCTCCATCAACTGGCTTGAGCTTAAAAGGTTGCCGACTACTTAGGCCCGGTTGGGCGTAGCCCCTAATAAAGTTCTTCCTTCGGATTTGGGAATGGCATAGTTGGAAATCATGAGCAGTGCATACGATGTCTGCAAGCACAGGTAGCGTCACGGCGCTAGCTGCAGCTAAAATTGTTAGAGAGTCCGCCGATCGAGGTTCGCCTGCCGCCAAGAGGGAAACAAAGCAATGGCGATCCCCTTGAAACAATCGGCCCTAAATAAATCAAAAAGTCATGGAGGCCCCACTAGTCGGGGTGTGGACTGCGGAGATGACGGTTACGGAGTAACCAACAACGGGTTGTGCAACGAGAAGGCGCAAGTACCGCCTACCGTGCCGGGGTCCCGGATGCCGGGAGCTTAAGATGGGCGAGGAATCTGCAAGCTTTTAAGGCTGCAATTTACTATGGCCACAGTAGCATTCACGCATAAATGAGCGCCACGATTTCTAATCGGTGGTTGTTCCTAGAACCTCACCTAGCGGAGTCTTGGCGATATTAGTTAAAATGGCTGAACACAATATTCCGGCATTCATCCACTATGAGGACAAGCGATGTACCCTTTAGCTCTCATTCCAGCAGTACGCTGCAGTAGTAGTCATCGGTTTCTTTTGGTTTCGTTGGCCAGGCTCAAGAAACATCGGACTACACTTACAGAAGCGCTTTCTGCACCTTCTCTTCCCAGCGGTGGATGCTGTGCTGCGGCCCTAAATCAGTCGGATCCTCTCTCGTCCCTCGAAACTTGTGTCAAATTCTGTCCGTTGAGGCAACCGACCCAAACCTTGTTGGCGTCATGCCCGGTTACACCGACCCAACTTCAACACCGACAACCCGACACTTCAACCTTTACGCCATTCCCCGCTCAATGCCAACGCCATTGTTTAGTGAGGAGACGCCGGTGGCAAATCGGAGACAAATTCCGCCTGTACGACGACCAAAAGCAGTATTTGACCGTCTCCTTATCGTACAACATACTAGGGCAGGATTCCATAAAAAACTTCATTACTCTTGGAGCCAAAGTGCCTCGAGTACGTCCCACCCGCAACCCATCCTCCCTGGTACCTCCCACCCGCGTCATAGCTGTCAACCCTGTTGCCTTCAAGCCGTTAATCCAAGCACGGCTACACGCCACAACTTTCATCTCCGACCGCTGCCCCATGATGCACATGGTCGGGCATGGCCTCTGGGCCGAGACAGCTTGGGGCATTCAAAAGAGCTGCCTCCCCAATTATTGAAACAGCAAACCCCAATTCGGTTGCAATTTTAGGATACTCATTCCGGGGCGCGCGGGCGGCGGCAGCACGTCACCCCAGTATGGGATATGAATATTGGCATCTCTAGGGTGACGTACCAGAAGAATGACGTCATGGCGTTGCAAAGTGGTGTGGCAGCGTTTCCCGTGTGGGCAACACCAAACCACGCCGTATAACCGATATTCGAACGGCACAACTGCAACAACCGCAGTTGCAACAGGACGTACCGTTGCAACGATTGCAACTGCAACGACATAACCACGGCCCGCCAGACTGCATGACGTCACCCCTAGCCAATCCAGCATAAATATATTTCCGATGAACCCGATGATGGTTCCCTTTTCCTTTCCATCAAAGAGTAAACGCCGCCTGGAAGCCGACAAGCCACAACCACAGCGCACTTGCACCGACAAATAGCCCTAGGCAAGTTGCGGGATTGGAGCCGCGCTTCCAGCAGCACAGGCACTGCCGTCATCAAAATTTGTATGAAAAAGTCTACGAGCATTCCAAAAAGTAAAAAGCACGGAGGGAATCGTACGACATAAAAAGGGAATCTGCGGGACGGGGCCCCAGGCATTGCCTTCGGCAGCTGGGTGCACATTCCCTCCGTACTGAGCAAATCAACCCACGATATTGTGGCGCTGCCGGGAAAACACCATCGATGTTGTTTTCCCGCCAGCGCCACACACAACGGCACCCACCTTCCAAACCACACAAACATACACACACGCACAGGCACTCAGCCCTCGTGCCCACCCAGCGTCATCACCACACTCCTTCCAACACTCCTTCCTGCCATCCCTGGCTGCACCCAGCGTGGCCAAGCGTGGTCCAATGTCATACATAAAAAAAGGCTAACGTGCCGCACTACCCCTCCGCTGCGGTCCCCACGTACAAGCGGCCACCCCGCGGGATGCAGAAAACGAAGCTCTGTGGCCGTATTAAATAAGCAGGAGTTTAAACTATCTCCAAACCGTCCAGGTGAGGGCGGAACCCACCGTTCCTCTCCCCCCCACACACACAACCCTAAGTACATCGTCCCCCACCACTCAGGCGGAAGCCCCCTCATCCTCACTCCAACCAGCTCGGCCTTGCACACGCATGTGCACATACATACATACATGCATACATACTTGCACACACGCTACATGCCGAGCATGGTATGGAGGATGGCAGAACTAGGACGACGCAATGCTCCGCGTGACACTCCTAGCAAGAGCTGCGACACGCCTCAGCAGAAAATAATGCTGCCAGGCGCCATGTGCTGTAACAAGCGAGCACATACACGAAAAAGTACGACGGATTGTCGTACGTCTCCATCCACGTGCCATGGCGCAAGAGGCGGTCCGATCATATGCACGTGCGGGGGAGCGTTGCGTGTCCCTAGCCATTTCCTCCCGGGGGCTTCCCCAAAAGCCCGTGAAGCATCTTGAAACGGAAAAAACATGCTCCCAGTCGGGCGTAATATCAGTACCCCTCACCGTCCCCGCTTTACGCCCGGAATCCTTGCCCCCAAATGCGCAAATGCTCAACTCCCCGAGCGACCAAACCACGCGAATCTACCTACTTCATCGCCTGGACACCAACATTTCCCAAGCCCAAGATGGCGAAAATCAACAAACAACAGCCATACCACATTCAAAGCAAAAAAGGAATAACTGAAAGTCAACCGAAACGCCCGTCTCGTATAAACGGTGCTTTGTTCAGTTTAAAAACTTAGGGCAATACGGTGGCTAACGCCACGTCTTTAGCAGTGGTCATCTGCGAGCTCTGCTTTGCAGTGATGGCTGCATTCCACCGCACCTCGCCATTTCCCCTGCGCCTTATCTGGGTCAGGGTATGCGGGGGAGCGCACACCAAAACCCCGCACCTTTCGTCGGGTGGTGATCTGCACTTGCTCGGCAAGCACGCACACGCACGCATCAAAACACCACCAGGACACGCGGCGTACCCCTAGCCCCTGCAATCCAGTTCCCTAGCCATCTCACCGAATTAAGTCCAACCGAACAACCCACTCAAACCGCCAACCCACTCAACTGCCAACCCTACTCAAACCGCCAACCCACTCAACTGCCAACCCACTCAACTGCCAGCAAAAGCACAACCCGAAATCCACAGCAGGTCATATCCTTAAGCACACTGCTGTTGACCAAAAACAAATCCATCAACTGCGGAATCGCACGCCGGATGCCCCCCCGCACCTTCAAATGTAAATTACCGATAGCTGTACGTCCAATGACACCTCGGGTGCAGTACAAGAAGAAAACTGGTTCAGGTTTCAAAACAAAGCTTAACCGCGTTAACCCACTTGATCACTAGACAAATTTTCTCTCCAGAGTCAATGCGAGAGAGACAAATGACACCACGCACGAGCACATGTCCTGATGATGCAAACAATCAAGAACGCGGTAGCTCTAACAAGCACAACAACCAACTCGCATGTTTTGCGTATCCTAAACCTTGTGTCCAGCTTTCCCTTGCGAACGAGACTCTACCAAGGGAGAACCTAATGCACCATTGAAACGAAAACAACCATCCGGATTTGAAGGGGGTTCTTCCCCCCCAGGACAGACAGAAATACAAAAATCATCCGAACACCCACCCAACCATGCTCACGCTAAACAGTTTCCCACACATGCAAGGGGGGAGCCACGCTGGATGACCTACCGTAAAACCAAGACGCCCGCGCGGCTTCCCCCCCGCCGCCGCATCCGAGTGCAGAACCCCCAAAGCAATCGCAAACCACAATGTCTGATACAAAGTCCGCTTCCCCCGAACGAAACATACCGCACATGCTGATGGCGGAGTTCAGTCCCAAGCAGCTCCAAAACCAGCCCAAACCCACACGCCTTTGACCACACCTGGGTGATAAGGCCCCCGAAAGCATGTTCGTATGGAAGTACACGGAATAACGTCGTACTCAGTAATTGGCTTGAATTCACGGCAAATTCGCGCGTGTGAGGCCATCTGAGGTTGGCAGCGTTATTTTTAACCTGTCGTGCTCGGCAGGTATCCGGACAACCACGAGCTCCTTTCCCTACATGTCCCCTGCCTGCCTTCGATCCATCACTTTCCCTCCCTCCGGCATCCCTACATACATACGTACATACATATGTATACACACATATGAATTACTCGTCGTGCATGCGCATCATCACACAAGTGATCCTTCTCTTACCTTCAACCTCCCAGACGAAACAAAGATCTGGCAAAAATAATTTTAATTTCACAGCACGTTGCCGCCTAGCCGTGTCACATATACACACACGCACCTCGCTCTTCCCCTCTTCCCAACTCTTACAACCCCCCTCTCCCGCCCCACGCAGGTCCCACGCACAACAGCGTGACTTTACTCCGTGAGCCAGAACATTCCTCAAGCACCCTGAAAGCCGTAATCTCGTCATCTCACCCCGCCCACCCACGTCAAAGGATCTATATCTAAGGCCGTCTGGCCCGCCCAGTCCGAAGCCAGGATCAAGTCCTGGGGTCAATGTACAACACAGACCAGTACCGTACGACTCCCGGGGAGACATTCCCGGGTAGGTACAGCAGGTACGTAGCGTAGTGCCGTACATACCGTATGTTCAGACTTCTTCTCTTCCATGGACGGACGGACGGACGGGAATCCTCACCACCACTCAAATGTGGCAATCCGATACACAAGTGCCAAATCGGTCTGGCGAGCCATCAATCGTTTGATATTTATTTCCAAGCACTGGATTATAAATAAGCCATGGCCAGTTTAGGCAATCGATGTCTGCAGATGAGCCAAGGTCGAATCAACCTCCTTTTTCCCAAATTTCAACCCGAAGTACACGGTCAATTTTCGGTCCAACACAGCCCACACATAACCCACGTCATGCATGTATGCATGTATGTCTTTCTGTGAATTTCTGGTTTGCACGTGCATGCTATGTACGTGAATGTCCGCCTGTCTGTCCGTCTGGTAAATATGCTCCAAGCAGCCCCAAGACACAATCCCCAGGTCAACACCCCCCATACCCGTCATACGAGGATGTGACAACCCCCCTCCATCCGGATCTTCCAATGACCAGAGTTCGCATCGGCCTCCTCCCTGACGAATTCACACAATTGCATACGTACGTACATACGTCCTTATGTACGTACATACATACATACATGGGTACATGCATACATACATACATACATCTGCATACATGCATACATACATACATACATACATACATACATACATCGAGGGTCGTTTG